>NW_004444014.1:1736316-1750469 GCF_000243295.1 Trichechus manatus latirostris
TTCTCCAGTCTCCTTTAGGCCAGTAACTCTGGTCTTTTTTTTGTGAGTTAGAATTATGCTCTACATCCTTCTCCAGCTCTGTCCAGAACCCTCTGTTGGGAAGGATCCCATTTTTTAAAATAATTTATTTTATTTTGTTGTTGTTAATATACACAGCAAAATATACACCAATTCAACAGTTTCTACATGTACTATTCAGTGACACTGACTACATTCTTCGAGTCATGCAAGTGTTCCTTTTCTGAATTGTTCCTCCCTTATTAACATAAACTTATTGCTCCCTAGGATTCCTATCTAATCTTTCGAGTTGCTGTTGTCAATTTGAAGCTCCCATTTTGCGAGCTCTTCTCTTAGGAAAGTTGTAGGATGGTTGACAAATGTCATGAGTCTCTAAATGACTGAAGTTTATGGATAGAGCAGATAAGGTTTGTTCATGAAACAGCAAAAGATTAGAACTAGGGACATGAAGTTTGAAAGAAATAATCTTAGGACAGGTTAAAGGCACTCCTTCTTTACACACAGGTAATTAACTTACTAAATTCCTTATGTAAGGTGTACCACAAATCAGGAATAGAAATATAAATTGGTTCCAAAAGGTTTTAGATAAATCATTAGCATCACATGTGAGGCAACGTGGGTGTTTGAGAGACCTCTTTGGTCTGTGAGGCTGCCAGAGTTTGTCCGCTCTCTTGCCCTCTTCCCATTCATAGACTTATAACTTTTAGCTGCTGCTTTTCTCAGCTTTCAGATCTCAGGAATGAAGAGACCTCACTTTAAGGATTACTTGGTTGTTATGACAATTCTGAAAATATTAATCTTGGTGATTAGGCATGTCCCCAAAGCAGACTTAGGCCCCTCCATCACCTGTGAAACTGGCCATGGAATGTCATATGTGTAGGACTGGATTACCTGTACCAAGTGGCCACCCAAGTTCCCCTGCCCACGGGAGGTGTAGCAGTCAAAGCCCCTCAGAAGTCCAGTGGGCAGCCTTCCTTCTGGTCCTCCAATCCCAATGGTGGAAAGAATCTTACAGATGATTCAGCTCCTTCATTTTGCAATGAGGAAATAACCCAGAGAAATTAAAATCTCTGCATGGGAATTTGGGTCGCAGTACAGTGTATCTTAGGAAACCGATTATAGATCACTAGCATGTATGCTATCATTCCTTAACTAACCATGGCAGACACTGTCAAAGGATTGCAGAGTTCTCTTCCAAAGGGAATGAAGTTCCTTTTCTATACCTACAGTAGGACCATTTCCCTGGGCTATTTACTCTTCTACTTCCAGTGAGAGGAATTCTTGCTCTCCACTGTTGCTTCCAGACCACCATTCACCTTGCTTTTGTAGTAACCCCTTTTCCATTGAGGCCTATACCATCCAGACAGGCCATCCTCTCTGACTGCCCACTGCTGTATTATTGACTTTCTGGTCACTCTCATTCGTGAAGGCTTTATGTGCTCCTAGCAGTCTTTTTTTACCCCCACTCCAATAATTTTCAGCAACTTCAGTGTCCAGGAAGATAACTCCTCATCCCATTCTCTGACTTCTCAGGTCCGTGTCCTCCTCATTTCCAGTGACCATTTCTACGTCTTGTCTTCAGCCACCTGTTCCCATCATCACAGCATGGACTTGATATCACACAAATTATGACATCTCAAAAGTCATTTTCTCTCCTTTGATTACCACCTCCTGACAAATGCCCCCACTGACACAGCCCTGTGACTTCCTGGAGATCTCCAATCCATTAGCTTCACCAGCTGCCTATCTTCTCTTTCCTCCTTGACCATCATTTTACTTCTTTCAATTCCCTAGCTCCTCTCTTCCTCTGTTATACTCGTGTAGTGAAATCCCAGCCAGGATAAACCCAGTGCTTTGTATTTTCCAGGCCTTCACCAAGCAACTGAACGTTGCTAGAGAAAAATGGCATAACTGGGTAGATGGTGTTCACTCTAAATTTATGATTGCCTTCCTCAAATGAGTACTTGGCTCTTCCTTTTCACTCACTAGCCCACCTCAATCTGATTTCTGCTAGTATTGTCCTTGCTGAGATCTCTGCAATCTCCACATTGGCAGACCTAAACATATGTTTCAGTCCTTGCCTTGCTAGACCACTTGGCAGTATTCCACAGGACTTTCTCCTCTACACACTCTCTTCTCTTTAGCCTTTACACTTGGTCCTCTCTCTGGTTGCTCCTTCGAACTTTCCTTGGCTGGATCCTCTCCTGTAAGTAAGCATTCCTCAGAGGTCTATCTTGGGTCATTTTCTCTCCACTGTTGCACCTACCCAGGTGATCTCAGACATCGTCATAGCTCTAAGTTCCATATACATGCTATGACTCCCAAATTTAATATTTCCAGCCCAGTTTTGAGCACTGTATCCATAGATTTAATTGTCTACTTTACACCCGCATATGGATGTTTCAGAAGTAGCTTAAAGTTAATACACTGAAATACTAATCATCTTCCCTTCCCAAACTTGATCCCCCTCAGAGGTTCCCATCTTGGTAAATGTCATTTTCCCCTTTCTGCACCTTTAGAAGCTCAGGAGTTGGCTTAATATGCCCTTCTCCACCACTTTCCAAATTTGGTAATTCTGTCTTTAAAATATACCTCATGTCTGCTGTCACCATACACCATTATCACCTCTTGCCTCTTTTCCAATAAACTCCCAGTTGGACTTCCCTGCTTCTCAGATTTCTCCTCCAAGTCTTGCTCCACAGGGTAGCCAGAGTGGTCATATTAACACCCAAATCCACTCATGTAAGTCCCCTGCTTAAAATCCTTCAATGACTTCAGATTAAAAATGAGTCTGTCTTAGTTATCTAGTGCTGCTATAACAGAAATACCACAAGTGGATGACTTTAACAAAGAGAAATTTATTCTCTCACAGTCTAGAAGGCTAGAAGTCCAAATTCAGGGTGCTAGCTCCAGGGGAAAGCTTTCTCTCTCTGTAGGTTCTGGAGGAAGGTCCTTGTCATCAATCTTCTCTGGTTTAGGAGCTTCTCAGTGCGGGGATCTTGGGTCCAAAGGACAGGCTATTCTTCAGGCTCTTATTTCTTGGTGGTATGAGGCCCCCCATCTCTCTGCTTGCTTCTCTCTTTTATATCTCAAAAGAGATTGGCTTAAGACACAATCTAATCTTGTAGTTGAGTCCTGCCTCATTAACATAACTGCCACTAGTCCCATCTCATTAATATCATAGAGATAGGATTTATAACATATAGGAAAATCATATCAGATGACAAAATGGTGGACACCCACACAATACTGGGAATCATGGCCTAGCCAATTGATACACGTATTTTTGGGAGACACAATGCAATCCATAACAATTTAATATGGCACCCAAGGCTCTGCATTACTAAGTTCCATTATGCTTTAGCCTGTCTTGTGCTTCTCTTGCCCCTCATCTCTGGGCTCCACACTGGCCTCCGTGTCCCTAGAAGATACTGAATTCTTTCTTACCTTACCATATCATACCGTACCATGCCATGCCATACCATACCATACCACATCAGTTGCCATTGAGTCAGCTCCGACTCATGGAGATCCCATGTTTGTCAGAGGAGAACTGTGCTCCATAGGGTTTTCAATGGCTGCTTTTTTGGAAGTAGGTCACCAGATCTTCTTCCATGGCAACTCTAGGTGGATTTGAACTTCCAACCTTTCAGTTAGTGCCAAGTATGTTAACAGTGTGCACCACCAGGGACTCCTTCACACCCTAGGGCCTTTGGGAATGCTGGTCCATTTGCCTGGAAGGCCTCTCTCTCATTCTTTACCTGGTTAGCTCCTACTGTGCCTTCTGGCTTTGTCTCAGTTATCACTTCCCAGACCTTATCTCCTATATGTCACATGCTGTCATGGGACCCAGTATTTTTATTTATTGCATTTTTTTTTCTGCACCAAGCAATGAAACATTTATTTGTATATTTATTTGTATAATATTCGTTTCTTTAGCAGAATTTAAGATTCATGAGGACAGTGACCTTCTCTATTCTATTAACTGCTGTATCTCCAGTGGTTTAGCATAATGCCTGGCACATAGTAGGTGCTTAATAAATAAATACTGTATTTTTACACAAATAAGTGCACCTTCTACGTTTGTTTGCCAACCGCGCCCTCCCCCGCGAAGTATTTTCATAAGCGCTGCTATACCAATTTTTTTTCATGTTACTGTAAAAGAAAATTAGCTTACGAAAATACCTCACAGGGAAGGGGCGCAGTTGGCAAACAAACGTAGAAGATATGTGTTATTTGCATAAAAATATGGTAGTTAAATGAACAAAGGAAGGAAAGAAGGAAGGAGAGATTGGTAAGCAAGGATGCCGGTAATAGCTAGCGTGGGAACACTTGGAGAAATCACAGTAGGCCGCAGGAGTCTTGAGTGATTAAAGAAGGATGATGGGCTGCCCCTAGTCCCGCATTTCTAGCTAAGACCCTGGCCCTGTCTAGCACCAGGCCCCACACAGCTCATTAAACCATAGCTGTTATGTAGCGTGAGTCTGCAAACATCATTCAAATCAAACCAACTCTTCTTTTGGTGCTGCCGTTGCTCTGGAATGGAGGCTTTGTCCTCTATTCTGAGTCTGCAGGTGGGGTTTCCATGCGGTCGGCAGACTGCCTGTGGAGGGGGCGTGTCATGCCGGCAAAAGTTGAGGAGAGAGCAGCAAGTCTGAGAACCGGTCTCTTCCTCTCTGATGCACTCTCTCCCTCTGGTGGCCAAGAAGTGATATAGCATCCCTGTCCTGTTGGTATGAATTTGCTTTGAAGCTGTCCAGGTAACAAGCAAGGGGCAATCAGATATTTTGACATGTGATCTGTGTGACACCATACATTTGGATGAACTAGAAATATGCTGGAAAAACCTTAGATTAAGTCTAGTGGCTGTGAAATCCATTAAAAGTCCAGATGAATAATGATGACTTTTTTTCCTAATCATATCTCATTGAATTTAAGATGCTAGCAACTATAAGATGTCTCATTTTTTGTGCATCACCAAGAAAGAAGAAAATGCTCCCAAATATAATTGTAAGATGTCATCAATTTTAATATGCACACTGATTTCAGAAATGTTAAAATATGAAAATGATGTCCATCAAAAAGGGCTCAAGTGTATAGTGGGAGTTGAGAGTGAGTATGTCCAGAAATTATTTTCTAACCATAAAACTTCAAACATTTCTATATTTCTTTTGACGAAAACAATGTGCAGGGACTTTTTTTGCTCATTTCTTTATTTGCACTGCCCAGCAGGGAGCCCGACACATAATGACCCCCTCTACCCACCAGTCCAGGATGCCTAAAATGAATCAAGGGAAGAATGAATGAAGATTGAGCAGGGACTGGAACTCTCCAAAACACTCTCCAACAAGGTACTTTCTTCTCTTTGAGTCCTTCCGACGAGCCCGACAGTATTCCCATTTATAGATGGCAAAAAATCAAGGCCCAGAAAAGCAAAATAGAAGCCATTTCTTAGGTATGTAGCTTTCTACACTTTCCAAAGCAAGCTGGTCACATTGCGATATCTACAGGACACAGAGACCCAGAGAAATGTGTGGCTTGCTGAAGAGTCAAGATTAGACCCATTTCCCTGCCCTGGGCTTCTTCCGATACTCCAGCTGCCTTGTAGGGCACAGGCTGGGGAGGCAGAGCAGGGTGGCTGGCCTCCAGGTCCATGCCCCGGCCCCTCAGCCCAGGCCCTCAGCGCCGTGTTCTATTTCACAAGCACACAGTCTTCGCAAGAACAACGCACTTATTTCAACTCTAGGGAACACAGCGTTCCTTTGCTACGGGGATGCTTATGCTGTTAAAATGGGGAAATTTCGGCCTCCGGGCAGGAGTGAGACACGCAGCTAAAAAGGACTTCTAAAAAGAAAGTCGCTGTGTCTCAGAAGAGCCCTTGAGTGGAGGCTGAGACACCTGTGCTTCTTTTCTCTGCCACTAAGGGCTGAGTGGGCCTCTATTTCCCGCTCCTCAAAAGGCAAGGTAGGATTTTTATAACAGTGAAATTGCTGATTTTGGTTCTTGGCACATAGTAGGCACTCAATGATTTTTAGTCTTCCCTCTTCCTGTGCCCCCAAATTGAAGGGAAAGATGGCTAGAGCAACACGATGAAGTACAAGCTGGCTTGTCTAAAACAGAAAGCCTTTAAAAATTTCCATAAGGCGTCAGCCACTTGTTAGAACTGGACTCTGAAATCCTTGCCCGAGCCACGTTCTGTCTGAAGACAGCAGGCCTCAGAGCCGTTCCCAACTCAGCCCTGAGCCAGTACATTAAACTTGCTTCCAAGAACACATAATTATCTGTTTGGCGCGCTCACACTCTCCTTGGCTGCCCACACCTCCTCTTCTCCCTCAGAAATAGGAATAGAAAGGGCTGTTTGGATCAGCCCCACATCTCTCCAAAGAGCCAGCCCTCAAACATTTCTGTGAGGGGGCTCCAAAAACACACTTGCTCTTCCATCCTCTTTGTAAGAACCATCTCATTCATTCAACAAAACATTTGTTGAGTACCTACTGTGTGCACCCTTGGGCTATCTTGGAAGGAATGGAGCTGAAAGGCCCAGGCCCTGCCTGCAAAGAGCTCACAGTGGAGCAGCAGGGAGAGGGGTGTGAACAGGCATTTCACTACCGAGAGAAAGCCAACGGCAGAGGGTAAGCAGGGGCAGCTATAGCATCACAGAGCAGCTGGTGCTAACCTCTTAGCGTTGGAGAGATGGGACCTAGGCTTCTACATCAGGACTTTGCTGGGCAAGCAAGAGGGAGGCACATACTCTAGGCCAAGAAAATTCCAGAGAAAGGACATGGTTTGTGCCAGGAAATCCCAGCTATGGACCCTGCTGGGTCATGCACAGGGGTGTCAGCAGGAATGAAAGCCAGAGCATGAGGAGTTCTTGGTCCCTATATTTGGACCCAATTCTTCCTCCAAAGTTTAGAAAACATGGCTCCTAACTCCACTGTGGAGCCCCTGGGTGGTGCAAATACTAATGTACTCAGCTGCTAACCAAAAGTTTGGAGATCTGAGTCCACCTAGAGGTGCCTCATAAGAAAGACCTGGTGATCCGCTTCCAAAAAGCCAGCCTTTGAAAACTCTGTGGAGCAGAGTTCTACTCTGACACGTGTAGGGTTGCCATGAGTCAGAGTCAACTCAAAGGCAGTTGGTTTACTGCTAACTTTACTTCACTATTTTGACTCTTTTCTCTAAAAGACCATCATTCTTTCCTAGTGGGAATGTAAGGTCATGCCCATGGCCAAGGGGGAGAGGCTGCACCCTGTCTGAGCCCTGCTTAGCACGCTGTTTCTGTCATGGATGGAAAGGGGTCCCTGCACAGAGGTGTTTCTTGAGCGGTTGGTATGAATCAGTGCAGTCAGAGCTTCCTGCCTCACGGCCCCTTGGGGTTAAGCAAGTGAGTGAACTGTTCACCTGCAGCTGAATCTAAAATGGCCTCATTTACATCACATTCTAGCTAACTGAGTTATTGAGGTTATAGCAGCTCTGAAGAAAGAAAAGTGATTAGCAGTTTCTTCATAGTATTTGTAGAAGTGATACATTTTGTCTAAAAGCCTTACAATTGAGAAAAAGAAGAGTTTTCACAAACCTCTACAACCTTAAGACTGAAAGGGAGTCCCTGGGTGCTGCACACAGTTAACGTGCTCGACTGCTGACCAAAAGGTTGGTGGTTCGAGTCCACCCAGTCCACCTTGGAAGAAAGTCCTACTTCTGAAAAAATTACAGCCATTGAAAACCCTACGGAGCACAGTTCTACTATGAAATACATGGGGTTGCCATGACTTGAGGTTGACTTGACGGCAACTGGTTACTGGTTAAGACTGAAAGACATGCTCTTTGCGCTCTCTGAAACGGGGAATTAATGCATTCCCTAGTACCTCTGACAAACGGATCCCAAGCGCCTGTTAGCTGGGGTCCCATGACCCCATTGTTCTCACTGAGCAGCTCTGATGACTAGAAACCCTGCATGTGTCTAGCTGACACTGGCTCCCTGGGCCTTTTACCTGTTGCTGGTTCCAGTTCTGTCTATCATGTCTTCACAGATCAGGTGGACTCCCTTTTCCACATGAGAGTGACCCCAAGCCTTCCCTTCTTTGGAGCAGCCCCCTTGATTGTCTTTTGGTCTTGCTCACTAGACCAGGTACCCAGACCCTCTGCTACCCTGCCACTGCATCATAGTGGCAGTAGGATCAACAACAGAGACTTAACTCCAAAATCGCCTTGCTTCTCTAAGCTGGTCACTGGGGGCAGGGGCTAGGCTGAGGCCTGGGCAGGTGGACATATGTGAAAAGGAAGAAATCAGGTGTGTGGGGCTAGGTGGATGCTGGGTCAGGCTGCCGGGAATGGGACCAGGTTAGGCCCATGGGCTGGTGGGTCATGCCAGAGGGAGATCAGAGAGGGGATGGAGCTAGAAAAGGCATGGCCACTAGCCAGGATGGGCAGGGAGACAGAGAAGTGGATGTGGTGGCCCCTGGCTGAGGCGTGAGGTGCCTTTCTCAGGGCTGGTTTGTTTTAGAGATTGGCCGAGTGCTGCCTTCTACTGGGGGTGGCTCAGAGCTTTTCTTGGCAGTTCCAGTCCAAGGAGTCTGATCTGGGCTGAACAGAGCCTGATTCACTAGGGTGAGGGGGTCAAGCCGGGTGGGGCAGCACAGCCCCGTGGACCATCTGCAGCCTATCTAGGGTAACCTATGGGAGGCTATAGACCTGGGGCTACATCTTTCTGGGTTCTCCCACAGGGCCGGGGCTTGGGCATGGCAGCTGGGATCCAGGGCCAGAAAGGAAACTCTGACGTCATCTGAAAGCCTACGAGGAGCCTTTACCTGCAGTGGTCATGGGGAGGAGGTGGGGTAAGGTGCCAGCCCTCTTTCGGTGCTTCTCAGATATTAGCTTGTGTCTGCAGGGACAATCACAGCGCTTTGCTCCATCCTTCTCAACTGACACTCTTCCAATACACTTAAAAACATTTTTTTATTGTTGTAAAGATATATATAAGGAACTCTGGTGGTGAGGAGCCCTGGTGGTGCAGTGGTTAAGAGCTTGGCTGCTAACCAAAATGTTGGCTGCTAACCAAAATATTGGCAGTTCGAATCTACCAGCTGCTCCTTGGAAACCCTACGGGGCAGTTCTACTCTGTTCTACAGGGTCACTATGAGTCGGAATTGACTCGATGGCAATGGGTTTTCTAGTGGCGTAATGGTTAAGCGCTCAGCTGCTAACCAAAATGTCGGTGGTTTGAAACCACCAGCCACTCTGCAGGAGAAAGGTCTGGTGATCTGCTCCCGTAAAGATTACAATGTAGGAAACCCTATGGGGCAGTTCTACTTTGTCACATGGGGTGGCTATGAGTTGGAATCAACTCAATGGCAAATGACAATAACAAATATATATATAACACATTTGCCAAGTCAACATTTTTCACATGTACAGCTTAGTGATATCAACCACACTAATCATGGTGTGCAACCATCACCACTAATTGTTGCCGAATTTTCCATCACTATAAACAGGTGGAAACCCTGGTGGTATAGTGGTTAAGAGCTATGGCTGCTAACCAAAAGGTTGGCAGTTCGAATCCATCAGGTACTCCTTGGAAACTGTATGGGACAGTTCTACTCTGTCCTATAGGGTTCCGATGAGTCAAAATCGACTCACCGGCAACGGGTTTGGTTTGGTTGTTGGTATAAACAGAAAGTGGGGTGACTCTTTGATGTTCCGCACACTGAGCCTCTGCCTCATCACATTCCATTAACAGCATCACTAAGCTGTGAAATTTGTCTTCAAGTGTTTCTGTCTGGATCTGTCTGTTTCTTCCCTTTGGGCAAGGCCCTGCCCCCAGGCCAGCTCCTAGCTGGTCTCCCCGACTTCAAGCTCCCCAGTTCCTCTCCCCCTTGTGGCAGGTGATGGGTAAATTATCTTAAAACACTTTTTGGTCAGGCTCAAAAACATCCGAGGTGCTCCACGTCTGATTCCCTTGCTCTTTGAACTGGGCATGTTTACCTCGTAGGCATGAAACCATGAGCCAGGGGTTTGGCCAAGGCCCAGGGCACAGTGGAGCCCTGCTTTCTAGATTGTAGTCAATGGGAAAGAACATAGAATAGTATTTTTATATTTAAGCAAACCTGGATTATAAAAGAGTAAAGTGAAAATTTTTTTATTTTTAAAACAAAAATTTCTGGGAAGAAATTACGAGCTTGCAGGGGACTGCTTCAGGCTGTGCCCCCTGACCACCTGGGGGCAATGTGTCGATTGTCCTTATCAGGTGGGGCTACTTAGGGGGAAGTTAGGAAGCACTGAAAATACGCTGTTCTCTCTCTCCCATGGTTGTGCCCAGTGTGGCCGCATCTGTCCTGAGCTTTGCAGCTGCTCAGCAGCCTGTGCCCTCTGTTCTGGGCAGACAGCTCCTCCTTCCCCACGGTTACTGCACACTCTGCTTCTGCCTGTGCTGCTCTCTTTTGCCCACCCAAATTCTGCCCACGTGCCCCAGCCCAATCATCGTCATGGTGACTTCCTGACCACCCCTGGGTACCTGGACCTCTCCTCTGGCCCCTGTGGTGGTGAGGATCTATGTCCCAGTGCAATGGGCACTTATCTGGGTATACCTCCTTGCCCCATACATGCCTAGACACACTCACCCCCACACACCCACATACATGCACACACTCAGTTGCACACATACATACACCCACCCACACTCACACACACCCACATACATGCGCACACCCCCCACACATGCATACAGTCCCACACACCTCCACACACTCACCCCCAATACATGCATACACTTGCACACATGCATACACCCACATACATGCACACACCCACACCCACTCACCCCCACCCACATACATGCACACACCCCCCCCCACATGCATACACTCCCACACTCATCCCTACACAGCCCCATACATGCACACACTCACCCATAGACATGCACACACTCACCTCCTACACATGCACACACTCACCCATAGACATGCACACACTCACCCATAGACATGCACACACTCACCTCCTACACATGCACACACTCACCCATAGACATGCACACACTCACCCATAGACATGCACACACTCACCTCCTACACATGCACACACTCACCCATAGACATGCACACACTCACCCATAGACATGCACACACTCACCTCCTACACATGCACACACTCACCCCCATACATGCACACACTCACCCATATACATGCACACACTCACCCCCTACACATGTACACACGTTCACACTCACTCCTACACATGCACACACTCACCCACATATATGCACACACCCCTACACACGCACACTCACC
Organism: Trichechus manatus latirostris; assembly: GCF_000243295.1. Lineage (NCBI taxonomy): Eukaryota > Metazoa > Chordata > Mammalia > Sirenia > Trichechidae > Trichechus > Trichechus manatus. Next base: position 1,747,624 of record NW_004444014.1, read on the forward strand.
CCCCCACACTCACCCCCACACATGACACACTCATTCCCATACACTCACCCACACACATATGCACACTACAAGTTGCCCCAAGGTGACTTGTGTTGTTAATTTAATGTTATTGAATAGAGGCAGTGTAGTGGAGCCAGACTGAAAAAACCTGTTACTGTCAAGTTGGCTCTAACTCATTGCAACCCCATGTGTATCCATACGGTTTTCAATAGCTATTTTTTTTTTGGAAGTAGATTGCCGACTCTTTCTTCTAAGTGCTTCTGGGCGGACTCGAACCTCCAGGCTTTTGGTTAGTAGCCAAGCACATTAACTGCACTATCCAGGGACTCATTAAAAATCAGTTGCCACTGAGTTGACTCAGACTCATGGTGACCCCATGTGTGTTGAGTAGAACTGTGTGCTCCATGGGGTTTTCAGTGGCTGATTTTTTGAAATTAGACCATCAGGCTTTTCTTCCAAGGCTCCTCTGGATGAATTTGAACCGCCAACTTTTCAGTAAGTGCTTAACTGTTTGTGCCACCCAGGGACTCCCATCTTGCACATGGGAAAAAAAAAAAAAAACAAAAACCCAAACTCGTTGCCTTCAAGTTGATTGTGACTCATAGCAACCCTATAGGACAGAGCAGAACTGCCCCATAGGGTTTCCAAGGAGTGACTGGTGTATTTGAACTGCAAACCTTTTGATCAGCAGCTAAGCTCTTAACGACTGTGCCACCAGGGCTCCATCTTACACACAGTAGGTACTTATTAAATGTTTGATGAATGGGTGAAGTATCCACTGGGGATTGGAGACCATGAACTCTGCAAATTCTTCACTGTTTTGAACCTTCACGCACATAATACTTCATACTTTACAAAGCGCTTTCTGTAACTCCATTTGTTTCCTCGAACAATCCCATGATGGGGAGAAGAGAGGTAAGGTGATGCTCTTCTTCTCATTTAAAAGACCCAGAGAAGGGAGGATACCTGCCTTAAGTCACACAGTGAATTGGCACAGGAGCTAACCTGCCCCCCGATGCTCAGACCCAGGCTCTTTCCACAGCACCACCATCAGCCACCTTGCTATGGGCCCGGCCTCTTCCCTGAGGATTTCTCTTCCCTCTCAGGCAGTGACCACAGCCTGGAGGGTCCTTGATTCCCTGTGGAGTCTGGCTTTATGTAGTTTAGGTTTTGGTCTTTGGGTTCAATGCATATAGACACACACCTCCATGCAGGAACTAGGCCATGGTGTAAAGCTAGGTCTGCCTCTGTGTCATCTGGGTTTGTGTGTAATCCCTCTCCTTTCTTTTGGCAGAGGTATGGTTCTTCTACCCTTGACCTCTCCCAGGACTTAGTCCGGCATGTTCTTTAGGCCCTTGGAAATCCCTGGGTGTTGCAAATGGTTAATGCGCTCAGCTGATAATGGAAATATTGGAGGTTCGAATTTATCCAGAGGTGCCTCAAAAGACAGCCCTGGCGATCTACTTCTGATAAATCAGCCATTGAAAACCCTATGGAGCACAGGTCTACTCTGACCCTCATGAGGTCACCTTGAGTTGGGATCGACTCAATGGCAACTGTTTGGTTTAGGCCTTTGAGCCACTCCTTCCTTTTCAACAAACCTTGATAATTTTTCCTTGCATAGATGTTTGTTTTCTGAAAGTGACACCAATTTGAAATGGGAGGCAGGGATGTCCCTGGGGGGGGGGCGGGTGGGGGAATGGGAATTGGGACAGATCCCATCAGGTGCTGTCCCTGGAGCCTCTTATTCAGGTAAAACTCAAGAGTCAAATGAATATTGGAGGTAGGAAAAAAGGCAACTTGTCAGAGAATGGAGGTGTTGAGAATGGAATGAGCGGTGGTCTTAGGTGCAGGGAGGTTGTTAATGGGCTGATGTTAAATCTCAGGTCTTTCTTAAGCACACCCAAAGGGGCCACTAGGGCTGGGTTCCCTCACACAGCAGCTGGGTGTGCCCCATCTTCCACGCCTTCCGATGGCTCTTCTCAGCAGGATATAACTTGTGTAGCCATCACCACAGTCACTGACTTTCCCAGTAAACCCACAGTCTTTCAAAACCAGCCTCACATAATGCATTTTCTGCACACAAGGAATCCGAGCCACCCTCAAAGACTGACTTGATGGAGAACTGACTGGGTGAGTAGTTGGTGATGTTGCCACTTTGCTGATGACTTGTGGGTTCTGAGAGAGACTGGGGTTCAAGGAGGCAGACCTTGAGGAAGAGAAGACAGGCAATGGACTGATGCGGCCACACGGGGCCAGCCTGGAATTCAGAGGAGTGATGGGATTATAGAGCTTTGAAAGTCTGTCACCAGGAGCTGAAACCTCTGAGGGAGGGTTCCTTTCAGCTAAAGCCTTGTTCTCTGAGGACCTTCCCTTTCAGCTATATGTGAACATTCCCTCCTTCAAGACCCCTCCTAGAGCAGAGATTCTCTAGGGGCAGCACAGTGTCGTCATCACCTTAAACCAGTTGCTGTGGAGTCACTTCTGACTCATGGTGACCCCAAGCGTATCAGAATAGAATGGTGCTCCATAGGGCTTTCAATGGCTGATTTTTTGGAAGTAGATTTCCACATCTTTCGAGGTACCTCTGGGTGGAATTGAACCTTCAATTTTTTCGTTAGCAGCCCATTGTGTTAACTATTTATATCACCCAGGATCTCCATCATCACCTTAGGGAGCTTTAAAAAAAATGCAGAAGCCTGGGTCCTTCCCCCAGAGATTCTGATATAATTGGTCTGGGGTGTGGTTTGGGCATTGGAGTTTTTTTTTTTTAATATTTTATTGTACTTCAGGTGAAGGCTTACAGAACCAATAGTTTCTCATGTAACAGTAACACACATGCTGTT
>NW_004444014.1:1751159-1804872 GCF_000243295.1 Trichechus manatus latirostris
TTGTATCCTGTTCTCTTCATTCTCCCTCGCTCCGGAAGGGATGAGATCAGTGGAGTATCTTAGATGGCCGCTCACAGGCTTTTAAGACCCCAGACACTACTCACCAAGGTAGAATGTAGAGCATTATCTTTATAAGTAGTGTCAGGGCATTGGAATTTTTTAAAAGCTCCCCAGGAGATTCTAATGTGTCTCCAGGATGGAGAACCACTCACGTAGATCTTTGTTTATGTGTTCTTGCCGCACACATTCCATACCCTCAAGGTGAGGGCTGAGGATCAGTGGCATCAGCATCACCTTGGAGCTGGTTAGAAAAGTAAGCTGTCAGCCCCACTCCCAGACTCAGAATCTGCATTTTAACAAGACCTCCAGGGGATTCCTATGCTCACCAAATTTGAGACGCCCAGGCGTTGGGGACCAACTGGGCAGGGGTGTTGCTGAGAGGGGGGCTATGTGTGTGGAGAGCTACAAGAAGAGGGGGGGAATGGCGGGCAGGAAAGGGCCTGGAGACAATCTTGATTCATTTCAGAGTTTTTTTGCTTTGTGGTCTAAGCATCCAATAAACAAGCAAAACCAGATTAGATTTAGCAACAGCCCAAACAACACGAAACAAAAGCTAGATTTATGACTTTAATTAAGTACCGTTTACATTCTCTATCTCCAGATGAAAGGAGGTGGCAGACACCCCAGTTTGTTTCAGTATCGGTCTTAGTTTGCGGAGCCGAACTCCCTGCTTCCCTTGCAACCTGCTCAGGGGCATAGCAACCACATGCTTCTGAGAAATCTATTGTCCATGGCGCACAAACTCAGAAAGAACATTGTACCACCTTTGCAAATGAAGGCTCAGTAAGCGGTGAAATATCTAAACAGAACGCTCACCTTTGCCATGGAAACCTCAAGGTCCTAAAGAGGAGAGACAGATGGGTTGTAGATTTGCCCAAACCCTGAAGAGGGTGGAAGGATGGGTCCTCCCCACCTATGTTGGGATGACCGAAAGTTAGAAGGCTTTAGCTGTGCTGCTGTCCCGAATCCCGGCTATGTTAAACTTCAGTGGGGCATGCTGGGGTGAGGGGAGGGATGCAGGAATGGAAAGCATGAATAAAGACCATAAATCAGGAAGGGAGAGGACAGAGAAAGCTCACCTGGAGGGGTGAGGGAATTTTATGGAAGCAGTGAGAGGGCTGACCCTTGAAAAAGAAATACAGTTAGGGTAGGCGGAAAAAATTCCAAAAAATTCAGTTGCCGACAAACCAGCCCTGACTCATGGCAACCCCACGTGAGTCAGAGTAGAATTGTGCTTCACAGGGTTTTCAATGGCTAATTTTTAAGAAGCAGATTGCCAGGCCTTTTTTTCTGAGGTGCCTCAGGGTGGACTCCCACCGCCTTTCAGTTTAGCAGCAAGAGAGAAGAGAACAAAAGTGGAAGGATATGGAAATTACAGATAGACACAAGAAAGGAGAGAAGGAGAGGGAGCAACACAGTACAAGAGGAGAAGAGAGACAATGAAGAGCAACAGTGTTGGAGAGAAGTTGGAGAAGTTGGAGCGCCGGTAAAGGGCATGCTGAGAAGAAAGCATAGCAACGAGCAAGAGGAGATGATGAGGCCGGGGAGACAGAAGATGCTCCTGAGTCATTTGTCCTTCCGGAAGGCGGCCACAGCCTTCAAGCTGCCAACGACTCCCTGAGAAATGTCCTGTCTCTCCTACCTCCCCTTTAATGTCCTGTGAAGGATAGAGCAACACTCTTCCCTGAGGATAGGAATCAAGCTGTTCTTTCCGTTGTCCTGTAGTTCCTGGCAAATCAGCTGGACTTAGAAACAGTCCCTGGACCGGCCCTCTCAGAAGGAAGCCCCGAGGGGACCTGGTGTGGAGATGGGAACTCAACAATCCCAGCTTCACTCCACCCTTTGTCCTCCCTCATGCTTAACCAGACTTACACAATGAGCTTTCTTCAGAACCTCAGCAAAGCCATTTGGGGTTTCGTTAGTTTAGTCAGGAGGAATGTATGCATTTTGGAAGTAGCTGAAGGCACTTGCCAAGAGCCTTGTCCTCTGACCCCTCTGCAGCCTGACTGAGGTTATGGGAGAGATAAGTTGGCTATATTTAAATAGCCAAGATTCTGGAAAGATGGGAATTGTCTGGACACCACTGGAGAATAAATGAAGCCTGTTGTGAAATCTCTGAAGATGTGTTTTCTCAAGAGCATCTGAAAGGACAGTGAGTGTTGATGAGCAAAACCCAGTGGAACAGAGCCCGGCTGGAGTCCAACCAGTGCGTCAATTCCTGCCCTGCAGCCCACACTGTGCATGGCTCCAGCTCATCTATGAAACAGGGACCATGATAACTAGCTCATAAGGCAACATGCAGAGGGCCTCCTGTGCTGCCTGGCATACAGCAGGTGTCAACAAACATCAGTTTCTGCCTCTGTCCTCCCATCTTTCCTGGGGTTGTTCACAAGCTCTAAAGTCTCCTACTTTACCACTTGCCAATGAGTCAACTCTGACTCATGGTGATCTTGTGTGTGTCAGAGTAGAACTGTGCTCCATAGGGCTTTCAATGGCTGGTTTTTTGAAAGTAAATTGCCAGACCTTTCTTCCAAGGTGCCTCTGGGGGGACTTGAACCTTCAACATTTTGGTTAGCAGCAACCAGGGATTTATTGACAGTGGATTTGCTGATGTCAGTATTTACGAAGGTCAATTTTCCTGAAAGGGGCCCTGGTGGTGCAATGGTTAAGTGCTCAGCTGCTAACTGAAAGGCTGACAGTTCGAACCCACCCAGCAGCAGTAAAGAAAGGCCTGGCGATCTGTTTCCGTAAAGATTACAGCCAAGAAAACTCTATGGGGAAGTTCTACTCTGTCACATGGGTGCACTATGAGTCGAAATCAACTTGATGGCACCCAGCAATGACAACAATCTTCCTAAAACACCAATTTCTCCTTGGCAGAGCCTGCATTGAATGTAGTTCATTCATTCAAAAGTATGTGTTAAGCACCTAGTATGTGACAGTCGCTGGAGATGCAACAATGAGCAAGAAAAATCTATTCTTGCCCTCATGGAAGCAGAAAACTGTAAATGCCCAGGACAGGGTCGCAGTGGTTCCTCGTGAAGGGTGAGGGTAGGGATGAAGTGGAAGTGAGGGGGACATCTTTTGGTTGTCTCAGTGATGGAGGGGCACCCCTACTATTTGTAGAGAGAAGGTCAGGGAGGCTAAATATCCTGCAGTGTGCTGGACAACACTATATAACAACGGATTGTCCCATTCAAAATACTCAGTGAGAAACTCTGGCAGACGATGGGTGGAAAAACAAAAATCATGAAAACTAGAAGCCTGCCTGTTGTTAGAAAGATTTTTCATATTGTCGTTTACCTAAGATCATCTTTTAGGAGATCTCTGAGCTGGGTATTAAGGGGTCCTGTGTCCTGTTTCCTTCTGTTTTTCAGATTTTATAGGCACATCCCTCTTCTCCTATATGATTTCTTCTACAGGATGATTGTGTTGATTTTTTGTAATGTTTCTAATTCCTTCATATAACAGGCTGATACGACTGACCGTGAACTAAGGGGAAATGGGATTTGAATAGGGTTCCAGGAATTGCAGACCCCCTTGATCAGTGATTTGCGTTTACAAGGGGTCCATCTCTGGTTAGGGGTGGAGATGGGGATCGAAGACTTGAGAGAAGACAACTGGCTCTTTGGGGATATAAACCCATCATCTTCAGCTTCATTAAATCCACACTCTGACCCACTGAGACAAGAAGCAGGTAAAGCACATGCTTCTAAAAGCTGATGACCCATCTGTACTATAAATCTTCAGACTTCTGAGATTTCATATAGAAACATTTTTTTGGAGTATACATTAAAAATGAGATGACAATATGGTCTGCCACGTCTTATTTTACTCCTTCCGTTATCATGTTCATAAAACTCTACATATTCATTATGAAACTTCAGCTACTGAATAGTATAATCAAGTGAGTAAAAAGTTACTGTTTCCCAAATGAAGAAATGGCCATCATAAACATCGGGGGACTTTCCTTCCAGACATCTCTCCATGTATATTCACAAGCAGAAACAGAAAAGGACAGACAAAAATAATTTGCTAGAAACAGGATCATGCTATATGAACTATATTTTAAAACAGAAGTATTATATTTAATTGCACTTGAATGTAACAAAAGAAAAATGAATTAAAGTGAAACCAAAGAAACTGTTAAACTTTAAATAAGTGTTTATTCATCACAAGGAATATTTTTAGTTTTTATAACTCTTTAAGAGTAAAAAAAAAAGAAAAATTATTTTGAAAAAAATTAAGAATCTAGTGTCCTTTTAAAAAATGTGGGTTTTTATTTAGGCAGTATTGATTGCCTCCTTACTAAGAAAAATTAGAAAAATGGTTTTCTTATACTTTTATCAATTTTTATTATTATTTTTACTTTGTCAAGGTTTATCCCATTTCATTCATTCCTTAATTATAATTTACAGTTGTTTCTTTGTACAGAAATTGTATCTATGTTTTTTTCTACATATAAAAGAATTCAGCGATCATTCCCAGTTGTTTTATCATACTTTTCTTATGTATTCCTAGGATCCCTGGTTGCACAGTGGTGAAGCACTTGGCTGCTAACTGAAAGGTTTGTGGTTTGAACCTACCAGCTGCTCTGTGGGAGAAAAATGTGGCAGTCTGTTTCTGTAAAGATTTATAGCCTTGGAAACCCTACAGGGCAGTTCTACTCTTCCTATAGGGTTGCTATGAGTCAGAATTGACTTGATGGCAAGGGGTTTGGTTTTCTGGTTTTATATATTCCAAATTTTTAAATTTATTTCATTTTGTGGTTGACAAATTTTTATCACACACATGCACATACACATAATACATAATTCATATACATATATATTTTAAAGAAAGGCCCATATGTGCTGCATCCCTTGAGTTAATGCATGTTTGGGAACCTACCGTATTTTTTCACAAATAACGTGCTCATGTAAATAAGATACCCACACATATGCATCACGTAGCACACTTACAAAAATAGCACGGGGGGAGTACATGATTGGCCAAAAAAACCTATAATGTGGTTATTTGTGTAAAAATACAGTATTTCTGCTTAAGAAACAAATTCATACATTCTTTCTGTATTTCTGAGTACCTAATGAGTGCACCTTAGGCTTCAGTGTTAAAATATTGATAAAGACATCCCCCTGAGAATGGGAACAAGACAAGGATGCCCATTATCACCACTCTTGTTCAATATTGTACCGGAAGTCCTAGCCAGAGAAGTAAGGCAAGAAAGAGAAATAAAAAGTATACAAATTGGAAAGGAAGAAGTAATACTATATTCGTAGACGACATGATCCTATATATAAAAAACCCTAAAGATTCCACAAGAAAACTGCTAGTTCTAATAAAAAAATTCAGCAATGTTAAAGGGTATAAGATCCACACACGAAAATCAGTTGAGTTCCTTTACACTAACAAAGAGTATTCCAAAAAGGAAATCAAGAAAATAATTCATTTACAATAGTCCCTGGAATGATAAAATACATAGGAATTAACCTAACCAGGGGCATAAAAGACTTATACAATGAAAATTGCAAAACACTACTACAGGAGACTAGATGAGACCTACAAAATGGAAGGACATTCCGTGCTCATGGATTGGAAGACTCAATATAGTGAAAATGTCAATACTATCTAAAATGATTTACAGATAACAATGCAACCTCAATACAAATCCCAACAACATTTTTTACTGAAATGGAAAAACTAATGACCAACTTCATATGTAAAGGAAAGAGGTCTTGAATAGCCAAAATAATACTGAAGAAGAACAAAGTAGGAGACCTCACACTCCCTGATATCAAAACATAATATACAGCAACTGTAATCAAAACAGCCTGGTATTTGTTCAACGATAGACACATATACCAGTGGAATAGAATTGAGAATCCAAAAATAAATTCATTTATTTATGTACAAATGATTTTTGACAAGGGGTCAAAGTCCATTCAGTGGGGAAGAAACAGTCTCTTTAATGAATAGTGCTTGCAAAACTTGATATCCACTTGTAGAAAAATGAAACAGGACCCATACCTCATAACATACATAAAAACTAACTCAAAATGGATCAAAGACCTAAATGTTAAACCTAAAACTATAAATTCCCTTGAAGAAAACATAGGGAGAAAACTATGGGACTTAATTTTTTGTAAAAATAAGTTAACAAACATAACTACAAATGCATGGATAGCAGAACACAAACCAGAAAATTGGGACCTCATAAAAATTAAGCACTTATGCTCATCAAAAGATTATCAAAAGAATAAAAAGACAACCTACAGACCAGGAAAAAATATTCATAAATGACATATCCAATAATGTTCTAAAGTCTAAAATATATCAAAAACATCAACAACTCACCAAAAAAAATATAAACAACCCAATTAAAAAACAGGCAAAGGACATGAACAGACACTTCACCAAAGAGGACATTCAAGTGGCCAACAAACACATGAAAAGATACTCACAAACATTAGCCATTAGAGAGATGCAAATTAAAACTACAATAAGATACCATCTCACCTTGGCTAAAATAGCACTGATTAAAAAAAAATAAACAACAACAAATGTGGGAAGATTGGAACGCTTATCCATTACTGGTGGGATTGTAAAATGGTACAACCACTATGGAAAACAGTATGGTGCTTCCTCAAAAAACTAGAAATAGATACACCTTATGATCTAGCAATCCCACTCCTAGGTATACACCATAGAGACCTGGACAGACATATGCACACCTATGTTCACTGCAGCATTATTCACAATAGCAAAAAAAATGGAAACAGCCTAAGTGCCCTTCAACAGATGAATGGATAAGCAAAATGTGGTACATACATACAAAGTAATACTATGCAACCAATGATGAGTCCATGAAACGTATTATAACATGGATGTGTCTGGAGGACATAATGCTGTGTGAAATTAGTCAATCACATAAGGACAAATATTGTATGATCCCACTTTCATAAGAAGACAGAATATATATATATACAGAGACTAATGTTCACTGGTGGTTACCAGGGATGGGGACAGGGAGAGGGAATCGCTCTCTAGATCGTACATCTTGTAGCATGGAGGACATTGTGCTGAGTGAAATAAGTTGGTCACAAGGTGTGATGGTTAAGGTTGTGTGTCAGCTTGGCTGGGCCATGATTCTCAGTGGTTTGGCAGTTATGATGTAGTTTGGCAGTTGTATGATGTTGCGATCACTTCCATGATAAGGTTTGATATAATGTGATCACCTACATGATGGGATCTGCTTTGCGTAGCCAATCAGTTGAAAGAGCGTTTCCTTGGGCTTGTAGTCTGCACCGAATATAAGTGGACATTCCGCCAAGGCTCGGGAGCTTTTGCTTGCTTTGGATCCTGCAGCTGGCTCCTGTTCATCTGACTTCCAATTCTTGGGACTTGAGCTAGCAGCTTACCTGCATTCTTGCCTGCCAATCTTGAGATGCGTGGATCTTTGCAGTCCGTGAGCGAGATCCCTGCTGTCTGACCTGCCAATCTTGGTTCACCAGCCCCTGAAGCTATGTGAATCAGGAGAAGCCTCTATCTTGACCCATGGACTTGGGATGTTCCAGGCTCCACAACCTCGTGAGCCATTTCCTCATATAAATCTCTCTCCATATATATTTATACGCTTTACTGGTTTTGCTTCTCTACAGAACCCAGCCTAGGACACAGGGGAACAGGTATTGTATGGTCTCACTTTTGTGGAAAGTTGGAAGTAGGTGCACACAGAGAGGTGGCGTTCTTTGATGGTTGCCAGGGATGGGAGGTGGAAGGAAGCGGAATCACTTTCTAGATGGTAGATGCTTGTTATTTTTGGTGGTGGGAAGGGCAAGACCCAATGTGGGTGAAACCTGCACAGCTTTTCCAGGATGGGTGAGGATACTGGGAGGTATGGGTAGATACATGTGAGTACATGTATGTGCACAGATAGAAGTATCTATTTGTATGTGTATGTACAGATACGAGTTTGCGTGCACATGTATTCATAGAAGACAGAGTTACAGATACTCCTTAGATATAACCAAACACCTTGTGAGATTGGTTTTTTAGGTTTGAAGGCTTAGGACTTTAGTTTCATGGGACAACTCAGTCAACTGGCAGAATACAGTTCACAAAGTTTATGTTCTGCATCCTTGTGAGGTGAGTAGCATCTGGGGTCTTAAAAGCTTGTGAGCAACCATCTAAGGTACAACTATTGGTCTCTACTCATCAGCAGCAAAAGAGAAAGAAGGAAAACAAAGTCTCAGAGAAGAAACTAGTCTACAGGGCTGATAGCCTACATGATCCATGACCTCATCTACCCAGAGACCAGAATTAGACGGTGCCCAGCTACCACTACAGACAGTTCTGATCCGAGCCACAATAGATGGACACTGATAGAATGGGAAAAAAACATGGAACAGAACTCAAATTCTTAAAAAGTTAAGACTTACAGGACCTGGTGAGATTAGAGGACTCATGAGATTATTGCCATGAAATATTCTTTAAACCTTGAATCAAGATTATCCCCTGAGGTCACCTTTTAAGGAAATAACAGATTGGCACACAAAATAAAGATATTACCTGTGAGTATTGTGCTTCATTAAAAACCATGTATATTAGACCAAAAGAACAACAATTACTCTAAAGCAAAGATGAGAAAATAAGGGGGCAGGGAAACTAGAATACTGGAAATGGAACAACCAGAATACAAATTGAAGAAAATGTTGACACATTGTGAAAAATGTAACTAATGCCACTGAAGAATTTGTGTAGAAATTGTCAAACGGGAACCTAATTTGCTGTGTAAACTTTCACTGAAAAAATAAAATATTATTTAAAAAATAAAGTATTTATAAAGATAAAAGAAGTCTAAGGATATTTCACAATGTTATATTGAGGTCTTCAAAATCCCTCCTAAAATCACAATTATTGTATCTGGAGAACTAATATATCAGGATAATATTAGCTGTGGTAGCCAGCCTCTAAGGTGGCCCCCAATTATCCTTGTTTCCTGCAATTCACAGAGCTAACCTATATAACATATTGGACATTGTAAAAACGATAGTCTGTGACTTCTGAGGCTAGGTCATAACAGACATTCTCACTTCAGCCATGCACTCTTAGGTCACTTGTTCTGGGGGAAACTGCTACTATTTTGTGAGGACACTCAAGCAGCCTTACAGACAGGTCCATGAGGTGAGAACTGAGGCCCCCAGCCAACAACCAGCATCAACTTGCCAGCCATGTGAGTGAGCCACCTTGAGAGCAGATCCTCCAGCCTCTAACAAGCCTTCAGATGACAGCAGTACCAGCTGACATCCTTCCTGTGATCTCATGAGATAGCCTAATCCAGAACCACCCAGCTATGCTGTTCCTGAATTGCTGGCTATAGAAGTTGTAGGGATAATAATTCTCTATTGTTGTTTTAAGCTGCTGAGTTTGGGGCAATTTGTTATGTATAAATAGATCAATTTTTACATTAGCCACTAATTCCTCATCAGGGATCAGAATCTCATGGGGCAGAAATCTGTTGGAGAAAAACCTTGACTGGGAATCAATTTGGAAGACATAATCAACCTACTAATTGAGGAACATATGTGTTCAGCCCTGTCGTTCCCCTGTGGGTATATACCAGAAAAATAATAACTGCCTTGCCTTCAAGGATATTTAATGCAGAAGCAACACTTCAATGCATTAAAAAAAACCAGACAGCAAAGTTATAGAGTACTGAAACTGTTAAAGAGCTCCATTTTAATTATTCGACTGTCCTTAGCAATGACCTTTCATTTGCAGGGCTTGTAGTTTTGAAGGATGTGAAATACATGATCCCTGTCCTCCAGGAACTGAGGAGTGGTAAGAAACATTAAAATGTGATAGAAGATATTATGTAGAAAATTCCTGCGGCAGAGCCTGTAGCTTTGCCTGCTCAATCCCCCTTCTAGGGTATCTTACTCTACCCCAGAGACTGGAAAGCTAAGTTTCTCAGCATTCCTTGCAGGTAGGGTTTTAGAAGAAAATCATGTTTGCCTATTATGTGCACTTAGGCAAAAATTTCCAATGTGGAAGCAAAGTAGAACACGTCTTCCTGCCCTGCTAGCTGTTTTCTGATGACAGTAAGCACATGGACATATAAAGTTTTTCTGTCACTCAGTGCTCAGCCACCAGCTCTGTGGGGTTTGAGAGGCAGTAGCTACAGTGACTTACTGATTCTGGCTTCCTTATTTCTGGATTGCAGCTATGGTGCTGGGTTCTTGAACACAATAGTTTCAATGGTGTCCTCAGAAGTAGTAGTTCCTTGGGCAGATCAGTTTTGCAGTGTTCCGGGGCAATTTCTGGCCCACCCTAAAGCCCCTTCTTGTAACCTTGCCCCAAATTTTGTAAGCCCTTGAATCCCTGTATTAAATCCCTTCCTGCTTAAAATACTATAGTGGTTTCTGTTTCCTGTATTGAACCCTTACTGATAGATGCCATAAAACAAGGAACCAGAGAGTATTATAAGAGATTAGGACAGGTGAGGGTAAGTAGGGGTAATTAGGAAGGAATTTTTGGCAGAGGTAATTTTTTAGCATGAAGGAGTAAAGATTTCAAGGAGCCCAGAAGGAGAGATGAGGACTTCCTGGTGGGAGTGGTTAAAAGAGCCTCTTTCTCTTTCCCTCAAATTGGTACCTTCTCATCACCTTCCATCCCCCAGCTGGATGGGTTCTGGTTTTTATCAAGACCTGGATGTGAATGAATAGTTACTTGGAGTTTCTGTTTGTCGTCACTGAGAAATGTGTTATTTCAATATGGGCTTCAATACCCAGAAGACAGATCCTCATGGAGCCCCCTTGTGGATCCTGCCAAGACACATGCCTCTGAAAACGTGGGCCCTTCCTTTCCCATTGCCTTCCTTCATCACCCTGCTGGATACCACGGGCTGCTGTCCCATGCTCAGCTCCTGATCACCTACCTCCCTGGGGAAGGATGAAATGGAGGGACCAGGTGTTCTCTGACATGGCAAATCAGAAGAAAAATCACTGCATTGGGAAGGAGGATGCCTGAGATCTAAATTTAGCTCTGCTGCCTACCAGCTGTTTAACCTTGGGCAAGTTTATTTAATAGCCAAATCTGTAATATCTTGCAAAGCTGCCTGCTTCTCTCCATTTTAAAGGCTGCAACCTCAAATGAGACCCTTATCATGTCTCCTGTTATAACTTCTGTTATCCATGCATCCTTTCCAATCCATTTTTCTTCGTGTGTCCAGAATAGTCTTGTAAGGATGCAAATATGATCATATCACCTCTCCTTTAAAACTCTTTAATTCTCCCCATTGCCCCCAGGATGTCAAAACTTTGGGCAAGGACATTAAGTCTGATTTGGTGTCAGTAGGCATCTCTACCCTCCTGTCTGGAGGGGGCTTTATCTTGAGAGAAACTAGAACTACTGGTCCCTAAACTGGGCAGCTCACCCTAGGGGGTACACAAGACAGTCCAATGAGGTGTGGGTGGAAATGATTAGAACTTTTATGTGTATTTTTATTTAAAAATTAAGAAGGAAATTAAGCTTCATCAGCATTTGATATAAGGGGTCCTGGCTCAGATCATCTTTCAGGTTCCCATGTTTCACGGGTGGTCTTTGTCTACCATGTGTGAGGGTCAGCATTGCAAGGTTAAGGGGTTGGTGGTTGCCGGTGCAGGCTCTGGAGTCAGATAGCCTGGATAAATGCTTTTTTATTGGTTATTAGTATTATATTATTACTATCATGCTGGGGAAGATTGAAAGTCCTACAGTGCAGAAGGATTTGTATGAAATGGACAAGTGGGTTAATAAGATTCCTGCAAAGAAGCTTCAGATTGTAAAGAAAGATTGACTAATGCAAGCCCAAATGAATAGCAAGGGGTAGGCTATTGCTTCTTCAGTTCAGATTATAAGCTTGTCACCAGACACATTATGAAGTAAAGACAGACAACCTAATCAGCCACAACAAGATAGTAGTCAAAAACATTTCAAAATTCATGACCTCTACACACAGATTAATATTCACTGTATTGTGCCTTGATGTATTGGCTGATGTCAGTAAGTAAACCAGTAGCTGTTGAGGTCAAGTCGAGTCCTACTCATAGTGACCTCATGTGTGTCAGAGTACAACTGTGCTCTATAGGGTTTTCAGTGGCTGATATTTTGGGAGTAGATTGCCAGGCTTTTCCTTCTGACATGCCTCTGGGTGGACTCAAACCTCTAACCTTTTGATTAGCAGCCAAGCTCGTTAACTGTTTGCACCACCAAGGGATTCCAATGTCAGTAAGTACATGTATGCAATTTATAATCAAACATATTGGGGATGCCTGCTCAAAAATGTGTTTCTGGTAGTTGTACAGTAAAGAAAACTTGGAGACCACTGAGTTAGGCACGGACTTGGAGCTCAACTGTTCAAGGACTTGCCCTAGACCCAATACATATTCTCTGACCTAAAGCAAGAACGCAGACCCCTTGGTTATTGATATTCCTAATTTATTTATAAAGCAGGGTTGTTACTATACAGTATATTTCTGTCCATTTTCAGTGAGTTTTAAAGCAGTAAACTTTCTGATTTGGAGTATTTTATCTATAAATCATTCAATTTGGATATTGTCAGATATTTACTCAGAATTTAAAAAAAAGGTAAATATGATGTACCATACATTATGTTACTGAAGGATGGGTTATGGCAGCCTGCACCCTCATGATGGTGGATTGCCTCCTGACATTGGGACCAATTGGATGACACACCAATCCTGTCGTTTAGAATCTAGTGAGCGATGCCCTTTTTTTGCACCACAGTCATTCTTGAAGCAATTTGATTACTCCAGCCATCAGAACTCAGTCAGTAAACTGTAGGGATTGACAAAGAGGCACTGTATAAGCAACAGGAGAAAACTGGAAAAGTGAATTGTAGGTGGCGAGTGACTACTAATAAATAATCAGCTTATTCCCATTGCAGAAATGTATGTGACCAGGAGAAAAATTGACCCATGGAAAAAATGAATCGGACGAAAGTGGGCAACTTAATTACATATGAATATACTCAAGAGCAGATAATGTTCTGATTCTCTAAGCAAGACGGCTCTTCAAAATACCTGGTGTTTTTAAAATCACCTCTGCTGACACTTCGACTCTCTCCAGTTACCTGGCATCTGAAATTACACCATTAGTGATTCACTCCTTTGGGTTAAGCATCGACCTCTTCAGGTATCCCCTTTAGAAAAACAAGCACCTTTGGAAAGAGCCCATCAAGTCAACAACTTCTTAGTGCCACTTGGCCTATGAAATGAGTTCTAGCCTGTTAGGAGAGTTCTGGGGCAGTATTAGGGCTCTGGGCATCTTGTGGAGGGCTGTATGCAGAGGTGGTAAGCCACTAAGGGCTGGAAAAGAGCAGAGAGAGGAGAGTGCCAGAGGCCAGTTTCAATAGCTTCAGTTTTGACAAAAAGCCTGATTTTAACCCTTTAAAAAACAAGCTAGTTGCTGTCAATTCCAACTCATAGCCATCCCATATGTATCAGAGTAGAACTGCGCTCCACAGGGTTTTCAATGGCTGTGATCTTTTGGAGGTAGATCGCCAGGCCTTTCTTCAGAGGTGCCTCTGAGTGGATTCCAGCTGCCAACCTTTTGTTTAGTAGCCAGGCACTTAACAATCTCTGTCACCCAGGGACTCCTTTTAACCCTTTAGTGTCGGTCTACAATAGACTATACCAACACTGAATTTACCATAATCCATTGGACTTGGGTAGGAAAATCACATCTTTCAGAATTAATTCAGTATAATACAACAGGCAAGGGGCCCCAATAAATACAGTCAACCCTCATGTTTCAGTGAACAAATCATCTGCTTGTTGATTGTCGATGGACAATCTGGGACTCAGATCAGAGCCCTCTCTGGGAAATCACATCCATTTTCTTATCAATTATAGACAAACAAGAGAGAGGAAGGGCAAATTTTTAGAAAGAATAGAAAAATGCTCTTCAAAGCACAAAATTGCTGTGATTGGGGGATTAGCTGTCATACGTTTTGCAGTCTCATTTCTCATCGTTATTGTGGATGATTGAGCAATGGCCATTCTGATGAAATCTTTTTGATGATTTCATTTCTGATGTTCACCTGCCTGCTAGTTCAGCAAATTGACACATCTCTTCAATAACACCCCCTCCCAACAACTGACTGATTTAGTAGATCCAGTAGGGGGGAAAAAAAAATCAAAGTAGTTTGACCAAATGTGCTTTTTTGATGGATTTTATCAGTTGTTAGCTAAATTGATAGGTTATTTTTAACCTGATTTTTTATTTTTGTTTTCAGAAATAACAAGTTAGCTCTTTTACCCAAAAGACCAGGTGTCTAATCGACTTGGCTGGTTGTGCTGACAGATATCTGATATGACATCAATTGACTAAACTGACGAGAATTTGAATGAGTTCAGTCAAAATGTTTGAATCCATCAGCAGGGAGTGTCAACCAATTTTTGCTCTGGAGAAAGCGCTCCAGTGCTTTCAAGTGTCTGCATTTTATAACAAGGAAGCATAAGCCATTTGGCCTGAAGACATAAGAAGCCGATCCTAGAGGAGAATTCTCTGAAAGTACCTGAGTGAATTTTTGAGTCTTCTGATCTCTTGCAAGAATCCACGTTTCTCAAGGAAAGACAAACTTGTGTGTCCCATCACAGTTACATTTTTCAAGTCTCTAAGGAAGGCATTACACCAGTGACCTTCCACTAACCCCATCCTTGGGGCGACACAGAGCCAGCCAATGGAAAAGCCATGTAGTAGGTAAAGTGGAGTCTGTGGGTGGTGCATATGGTTAATGTGCTCAGCTGCTAACTGAAAGATTGGCGGTTCAAGTCCATCTAGAGGCACTCCAGAAGAAAGGCCTGACAATCTACCTTCAAAAAATCAGACATTGAAAACCCTATGGAGCATAATTCTACTCTGACACGCATGGGATCACCATGAGCCAGAGTTGATTTGACGGCAACTGGATGGATGGATGGAGGTAAAGTGGGTTGTCAATATTCCATGATCCATTCTTCTGCCACCCTGTCCCACTTCAAACCCCTTTTTTGATCACCAAGGTATCCACCGCCCTCATACTCTCCCTTTCAAGGGCGAATATCCCCTGGTGTCCCTAATGAGGGAGTGACAAATCACTCTGCTCACTAATTCTCCTCAAGAGAGATTAATCAGATTTTTACAGGAACTGAAAGTAGTTGAACACTTATTACCTACCAGGCACTGTGCTGAGCATGTTACACATGTTACCTCATCTGATGTCCACAACAACTGCTACTCATTGTGTGGCTATTTATGGCCTTTTTGATATTTCAGGAGCTAAACTTCCTTGGCTGAAGTTTAGAGCTGAAGTCTGGGTGAATTTTTTGATGGTTTGGCTTGATCTGGGCAGTGAATTGGCACGCCTAGAGCAGGCTGTGGATACCAGAAAGCTGGAGACCCCCAGCATCAGGCGCAGTAGTGCATGTCCTCACCTCACGTACGTACAGTAGTGCGGTGGCCAGTGCCAAGACTCTGACTGTTCAGAAACTGCAGCCAGTCCTTTCAAAGCAGAAGCCTCTAGCATAAGACCAAAGAAAATGCTCCCAAACTTGTCTGAGGAAGCATGAGCTACTCTTGTCATCAGCTGCCATCGAGTCTATCCTTGACTCATGGTGACCCCATGCAGGGACAGATTATCCAATAAGCAAGGTAAGCACAGGCTTCCTTGTGCTTACTTACTAATCTGTAGTGAACAATTTCACATTTTTTCACCACATCACAGATTCTGCTTCTAGGTTTGGTTGGCATCTATCCCTCTCCCAAGCCCACAGCACCTCCTACAGAATCAAAGTCTCTTTTCAAATTTATAATCTGTGATGGGTGGATTACCCGGTAAGCAAGGTAAGCGTGGGCTAGCTTGTGTTTATTTACTAATCTGTAGTGAACAATTTCACTGTGGTGAAACCCATGTGAAATTGTTGACTACAGGTTAGTAAGTAAGCACAAGTATGCCTGTGCTTACCTTGTTTATTGGATAATCCACCTCTGACCCCATGCACAACGGAATGAAACACTGCCCACTCCTGAGCTATCCCCATGATCAGTTGTGAATTGGATTATTGTGATTCACAGGGTCTTCACTGGCTGATTTTCAGAAGTGGATCACCAGGCCTTTCTTCCTAGTCTGTCATACTTTGGAAGCTCTGCTGAAACCTGTTTCGCATCATAGCAATAGGCAAGCCTCCACTGAAAGACAGGTGGTGGCTGCACATGAGGTGCACTGGCTAGGAATCGAACCTGGGTCTCCCACATGCAAGGCGAGAATTCTACTACTGAACTACCAATGCTCCCACAAGTCCCTCTAGTTCAGCAGAAAAGACGGAAAGTTTGAGTATCACGAATGTGTTGCTTCATTGCACTATAAACATGAGTCCCCTCAAGTCAATGCCTATTCATGGGTCAATCTGATCAATTCATTTGAGGAAAAAGTGTCATGCAGAGTTTTTCTGCAACAACATTAATTCAGCAAACATCTGCTGAGTGTATGCAGCGGTGTAGCTGCTAGGCTGGGCCAGGGGACTCCTTAGGGATCCCTAAGGGAGAAAGCTAGCCCATTGGACTGAACAGATGCGGGGAACAACCTGCCAGAATGAAGACAAGGAAACCAAAGTGGTATACACAGACTCAGAAAACATCCCAGCCCAAGAGACCTGAGAGGTGAACTAGTCTAATCTTGTCCACCAGTATCCCATGTGGCTACAGAGCGGTCACATTACAAAGTGTCCTGGACATTCAGGGCCAGGGTCAGGGGCCTAGAGGGAGTTGGGGGAAAGCCTGGGAAAGGAGGAGATGGCTAAGAGGACTGGGTCTGGTTAGGTGCCTTCTCTCTAGTTTTCTATATTTTATATGACTCTGAATGCTTATATATAAATACACAGTCGATCTAAATTATTCATAGAGTCTGTATTTGCAAATACACCTACTTGCTAAAATGTATTTGTAAGCCCAACACCAATACTTGCAGCACTTTTGTAGTTGTTTGCAGACATGTGCAGAGTGGTGAAAAATGTGAGTGGCTGAATGTTCCCGGCCAAGGACAAATCAGGCGATGCTCTGCCTTCTTGTCTCAGCTCTCACAGTGTAAACACGTGTCGTTTCCATGGTCTATTTACTGCCACGTTTTCACATCTTTGTGTTTTTTGTTGGTGATTTTGCTGTTAAAATAGCCCTCGAGCAGAGTACTGAAGTGCCGTCTAGTGTTCTTGAACGCAAGGCTGTGGGGTGCCTTATGGAGAAAATACGCGCGTTGGGTAAGCTTCATTCAGGCAAGAGTTGTAGTGCTGCTGGCGGTGCAGTCAGTGTTAATGAATCAACAGTGTGAATTACATAAGGGGTCTTTAAACAGAAGCCCACATAAAGCACGGTTATGTATTGATCAGTCGATGAAAATATGGTGACCAAAGACTCATAGGCATCTAACCCCGTATTTCTCCTGGAGCAAAGTTTCAGTATTTGCTAAGTCAGTGTTTAAGGCAACTACCTCTAAGAAGGAGCATCAACTGTGCCTCTGACTTCATCTTTTTCCTTTCATAGCACTCCCGTGTGGGAGGTTGAGCTAAAGCTAAGTGACCTGTCTGAGGTGGCCCGTTGGTTTGATGGTGCTGGTAGATCCACTCACATTCTTTTGCTTTTCTACCAGACCACTGGTGCTGATCACTCTGAGGAGAGACAGCCAGGTCTCGTGGAATAAGGGGTAGCAGAAGGAAAAATGAAACTCTGGAGCCAGATAAGTGGGTCTGAGTCTCAGGCCAACCCACCCCCCCCAACCCCCCAATTTTTAGCATCATGACTTTGGGCAAATTATGGGGCCTGAGCTCTCTCATCTGCAAACTGAGGATGGTGATAATATCTACCCATGATCGGCTTCATGGGCACGCGTGGTTGACATGGTCCCATGCTTAGAATGGCCCTGGACTTGGGGTTTAATGCTCTTGGAATTCTTAACAATGTTATCTTTGAAAGTGTTTGGTAAGGGAAGTCCTGAGACAATGGGGCATGGCGGAGGGGGTGGGGTTTCTTGGACCCTTGGCTCCTGGGCTCACACACTGTGGTCCTACCTCCCTGGGAGAGGTTCTTGACCACTCACTTCCCCGCCTCCTGGTGCCCAGGGCCACCCAGGCATTGACACAGCAGTACACTCACACACATCCTGGAGACCCTGAGGCCCAGCATCCTCAAGTGCCACCTGAGTGATCCAAGTTGAGTCAGCAGGAACTTGGTGTCAGGTGATTATTTCCCATGTAGGTTGTCTCTGCCACTCTTTACCCATCCCAACGGATTATCCGGAACCCCCTCTTCCCTGGTGAAACGGTCTACAGAGACGGAGAGAGATAAAAAGACCTTTGAGAGACTGGAGCTTACAAGGGCTGAGATGGGGAGGGAGCAGAGCATCTGCGCCATGGAGTGGGGCTGCTCAGGGGGCTGCCCCAGCATTTCTCCCACCCCTGTCTTGGTTGATCTATACCTTCATCGTCACATTATGACTTGTGCAAGCCCTAGGCACTTTGCTTTTATAGGCCCCTTCCTCCATAAAACATATTAAAAATGATACTTTATGATTGCGTTGGTATCGAGACAAATATAATGCAGGCTAGATTATATGCATTTCTTTCTTCTGATTTTAAAAGAAATGAAAACATTCACGTGGGCCCCTAAAAGTATCCTGGGCCCTAGGTGCTGTGCCTGCTGTGCCCAGTCACCTCTGCCTTGTGTATAGGAAGGTGAGTGTGGCATAACATTTGGCATCACAAGACTCTCATCCTGACTTCTGAACTATAAGCTATGAGACCTCTGACCAGCAGCTCTCAAAACCTCTTCCTGCCCATCTTTCTAAGGAGGGGAGGGACTAGACCACCTCTCAGGGGCCTTCTAGCACTCCCCTAGGTTCTAACTAAAGTTTGCAGACCTTGCACCTCATTTTTAGCTTTCTTACCCCAAGGGGAGGCTCTTCTCTCAACTACAATATTAAACTTGTTTTTCTTTTCTGGATCTCCTTCTCCCGTCCGATCACGTGTTGGTGTGTGCCGCCACTGATTTCCAAAACGCCGCCATAAAACCATAATGAGTATGGAGATACCAATGTGAAATTGACAGAGCGAAAGTTATAAACATTCAAATAGATATATAAATATAAACAAGTCTATAAACCAAACCCTGGAGGTATTTTAAATGCATAATCCAGCATTTATATCTCTTACTTTGTGCAGCAGAACTTTCAAAGGAAATTCAGTTAATTCTATTGCTCATACCCCTAACTCCCATCCAGGAGTAATCGCTAATAACCAGCACAATTACCGCTTCTCCCTGATCGAGCATTCATTTCAAAAGCTCATTCTTGAATTCATTATCGTGCTGGAAATGAGTTGAATCGGTAGCAGACGTAGCCACACGCCTATCCGCCTTGCACTTCTTCCAGCTGGGTTCAACGAGATGCCTGCCACAGTCCTTGCCCTGGCTTGCTCTATTACAAAAGTAGTTACCCCTCAAACTGGAGTCCCTGGGTAGTGCAAATGGTTAAGGGCTTGGCTACTACCGAAAGGTTGGCAACTCATGTCCACCTGGAGGCACCTAGGAAGAGAAAGCCCTGGTGATTGACTTCCAAAAATCAGCCATGGAAAACCTTCTGGAGCACAGTTCTACTCTGACACACATCGGGTTTCCATGAGTCAGAATTGCAATGCCAACTGTTTCTGTTTTTTTTTTCTTTTTAACCCCTTGATTACCTGACTTGGTTTAAGAAAGTTGGTCAGAAGTTAGGAAGGGACTAGATAACACCCTGTTTTGTTAGGGACTTGGTGGGTGGAGGCATGCCTCCCTTGGAGCATGAAGCAAAGGTAACCCAGGTCCTCTGGGCTTGCGGCATGGATACCCATGAGCACTGCCTGTTCTGAGCACTTTCCCTGTATTTCCTCAATTCATCCTCAAGACAGCCCCTGAGGCAGACACAAGGCCTGTACTGAATTTAAGGGGGCGGAGTGCAAAATGCAATGCAGGGCCCTTGTTCAAAGCAGGGGGGAAGCACTGTTAAGGAAAAAATAGAAAATGTCTTTCTTTCTTCCATGGTCTCTCTCGCGACCCGTCGTGGTGTTTTTATTTGCTATTTAATGTTGCGCTCCCTCAGGCACAGGGATACTTGTGAGTGCAGACCCTGGCAGGTACCCCAGGCCCCACCTGTGACTCAGTGTACATGTACGCTTAGCCCACTGACTCCCAGGGTCCCCTCCTACCAGCCTTTGGACTGACACACCATGCCCCAGCCAGGAGTAGAGAAGCTGGGCTAGGCATCTCCCCAGCCCACTGTGAAGGGAGGACCACAACCTTTACACCAGGATGTACTTGGTACCAGGATTGGGGGTGGGTGAGGGACCCACCCTCACTGAGTTGCTGGCTGAACATGTCCTGGCACTGCCAGCTTGGCGCAGGGACAACCACTGCTGTAGCACACCCCAAGATGCTCGAGGATGAATGAGCCTGCCTCCAGCCCTCCTCATGCCTGTGCCCAGGCCCCTTTTGGGTATGCAGAGTAGCCACACTCACTGTGCGGTGGGGCCGGGGGGAGGGGGATGGCAAGGAGGCTGAGAACCTTTCAGTGTCTCCACCACGGCCTTGAGGGGAATTGCACACTCTGCAGAAAGGCGTTGAGGTGCCTCCTCAGCCTGCCCACCTTACGCTCTTGGCTGCAGTCATCCTGGGCTTTACAATTCCTGAAACAGGTCTCACTGCCTCAAGCCATAAGTTTTGTAGACCATAAATTATCATCGCACTATTATTGCTTGCAACAGTTTTCAAACTGACTGGAAGGGAGTGGTAGAAGGTAAAAATGGTCTCCCACTACAATAAATTTCTAATGGAACTATGGGGAGAGGGAGGAAGGAACTATGTGCAAGAGCTGGAGGTGAAACAGGGGAGTGAGACAGTTTTATTGGCAAAGACTTTGTCCATTCATTCAATCAACATTTATGCAACACTCATTGTGAGCCAGATGATATGGGGATAAAGATTGGTGGTTCAAATCCACCTGGAGGCACCTCAGAAGAAAGGCCTGGTGATCTACGTCCGAAAGATGCAATGCTTGCTGGTAAGTGTGGAAGCAGACAGCAAGCAGGAAATTATGCCACAGGTGATAAGTATCCAGATGAAGGTGTGGTGGGGGGTGGGCAGGATGCTGAGGAGCCCAGGGGAGGGACCCTCCACCCCTAGAGAACCATGCAGTCTGAGTTATCTTAAATCATGAGTAAGACGGAGTGAGTCAGGGACGCGGGGAAGGCCCGAGGAGAGCATGGGCCCTGGCGCTGAGGAGTGAGTAGGTGTGGCTAGTTGCAGCAACTGCAAAAGCTGCAGCCAGGAGGGTGAGGCGGGCACGGTGGGAAGGTGGGCTGGATGGCCTTCTGAGCAGTATGCAGTTCACCTTGAAAGCTGTGGGGAGCAGCTGGAGGGTTCTTAGTGTGGAAAGAGTAGGCTTAAAGCCTAGAAATGCATTATCTTGGCAACGGGGGTTTGAAGACAAGGAGACCAGTTAGGAAGCATCTCAGGAATTCACTTGAGAAGGGATGAGGATGTGAAAGCACCCTGGCTTGGAGTGCTGTTCAAGCTTTAGATGGAATTGGTAGACTGGGACCCCAGAGACCTGCTTGAGGAGGGGAGACATGGGAGGCAGTAGATGGGTATGACAGTAGGGGGGGGGGAGGGGGCTGAGTGGAGAGGAGGGCATGGGAGAGGTGATGGGTTTATTGATGTGTCAACTTGGTTAGGCTATAATTCCCTGTTACTCAACTGAACAGTAATCTAGATGTTATGTGAAGGTACTTTGTAGATGTGATTAATGCCCATAATCAGTTGACTTTAAGGGACCAAAAAAGAAAGAAAGAAAAACCAACCCCGCTGCTGTCAAGTCAGTTCTGACTCATAGCAACCCTACAGGACAGAGTAGAACTGCCTGAAAGAGTTTTCAAGGAATGGTTGGTAGATTTGAACTGCCAATCTTTTGGTTAGCAGCCGAGCTCTTAGCCACTATGCCACCAGGGCTCCAAGTAAGGGACAGTATTCTAGATAGGCCTGATTTAATCAGTTGAAAAGCTTTGAAAGTAGAGCTGAACTTTCCTGAGAAAAGAAGAAATTTCCCCTGTGGACAGTAGCTTCAACCAGTGCCTGAGAGTTCCAGCCTGCCCTTCCCCATGGTCTACCCTACGGATTTTGGACTTGTCTAGCCACCCCCCACAAACTGCATAAGACAGTTCCTCCCAGTAAATTTCTTATGTATCTCGTGGAATTCCTGGACAGTGCAAACGGTTAACATGGCTCAGCTGCTAACTGAAATATTGGAGGTTTGAGTCCATCCAGAGGTGCCTCAGAAGAAAGGCCTGGTGATCTACTTCCCAAAAACCAGCCATTGAAAACTCTATGGAGCACAGTTCCACTCTGACACACATGGGGTCGCCATGAGTCAAAACTCACTTGACGGCAGCTGGTTATGAACCTCCTATTGGTTCTGTTTCTCTGGTTAAACCCTAGCTGATACAATACCTGTAACAGGAACAAAATCTGGCCCCTTATCTGAGCTGTGCTAGACACTCCCCAGGTGAAGGTGACTCTTCTCCTGCCTCCTTTATCCACAGCCTCTTGGAGTAGCAGATAGCACAGATAAGTCTCTGTGAGGAAGAGAAGCAGGTGCCTGCCCGTCCCGTGTGTGGGCAAATACACATGCACACCGTGAGACCCAGTCCAATACTGAAAAAGTCACCCTCCCCCCTCTTGTTCAGCTCCTGGACAATTCCGTTTGGGTTTAATTTGTCACAGGAAATGCCCGCTGTGGCTGTCCTTCCTTGCCTTTTAATTCTAATCTTTCCCTGTTCCCCAATAAGGATTTGAAATACATCCACTGTGTTTTAATGAGGATCCTGCTCTATCAGCATATGACTCTATTAACCAAAACTCGAGGAGTCCTGGGGGTGAGATCCATTTTGTTCCAGATAGTCGTGCCAATTTCCACTGCTTCCAGTGGTATTTCAAACTCATACAGAGGACTTGGCAAGCCAAGCATTTCCACGTGGTTTACCCACATTAATTTATTTAGCCTCATGCCGCCATGGGAGACAGGAGAGGGTAACTGAGGTACATAGGTCTAGTTCAAAGGAAGGCTAACGGGGAGGAGTAAATGGAGGCAAGAGAGGGTCCTCAGGGTCACTGCGGCCCCTCCAAGGGCACTAGCTCTCTTGACAAATCACTTGGAACAGATGCTTTCTTCCCACCCGTGATGGGTGACTTTCTCTTTCTTGGATGAAATTCCTACCCTACTCAGCAGGAAGGGCTCCCTGAAGCGTGAGCAGCTCAGGCCATGAGCTCATCTCTGCGCTGCGTCCTCATGATTGCTGCGGAGCAGAACCTCCTTAATGAGAGTTCTAGGGTAGCCTACTCGGTCAGACAGTGGCTCCCAAGGACTGAGTCAGGCAGGCAGATTGAGCAAGGATGCTCCCTGCCAGGCTGTGGAGTGTATAGACAGGAGGGAGGCTGGGAGGAGGAGAAAAGGCTGGAGGCTGCCACTAACTGAGTACCTAATGTTGTAAGGAGCCCTGGCGGCGCAATGGTTAAGCACTCAGCTGCTAACTGAAAGGTTGGCAGTTCAAACCCATTCAGCGGGTCAGCGGGAGAAAGATGTAGAGATCCTCTCCTGTAAAGATCACCAAAAAAACAAA
Source organism: Trichechus manatus latirostris (assembly GCF_000243295.1). Lineage (NCBI taxonomy): Eukaryota > Metazoa > Chordata > Mammalia > Sirenia > Trichechidae > Trichechus > Trichechus manatus. The sequence goes on from NW_004444014.1 coordinate 1,774,955, forward strand.
AACAACCAAACCCTTTGCCATCCAGTCGATTCCACCTCATGGTGACCCTATAAGACAGAGCAGAACTGCCCCACAGGGTTTCCAAGCAGCGGCTGGTGGATTCAAACTGCGACCTTTTGGTTAGCAGCTGAGCTCTAAACGACTGCACCACCCTATGGGGCGGTTCTACTCTGTGACAGGGGGTTGCTATGAGTCAAAATCAACTCAAAGGTGGGCTAGATGGGACCTAACAACAACGACAACAACTAACAACAGTGTTGTTATTGGGTGCTGTCGGGTTGGCTCCAACTCATGGTGACCCCCATGTTTAACAGAATAAAACGTCCAGTCCTGTGCCATCTTCATGATCGTGGGTCGTTGGAGTAGATTGTTGCAGCCATTGTGTCAGTCCATCTCCTTGAGGATTTTCCTTGCCTTCGCTGGCCCTCCACTTTACCAAACATGATGTCCTCCAGTCATTGGTCCCTACTAATGACATTCTGAAGCAAGCAAATGAGCCAAAGTCTTGGACGCTATTCTGTGATCCATAGGGTTTTCACTGGTTGATTTTTGGAAGTAGATCGCCAGGCCTTTCTTCCTAGCCTGTCTTAGTCTGGGGGCTCCTCTCAAATCTGTCCACCATAGCTGATGCTGGTGGTGTTTGAAATTCCAGTGACATAACTTACAACATCACAGCGACATGTACAACAATCAGTATAACAATCTGACCGATGGGTGGTGGGAGTACCTAATACAAGCCAGGAAATGTGTGAGAGTCTTTTTTGACCCTAATCTTCTCAGCAACCCTGTGAAGATTATTATTAGAAATAATTATTAGTATTTTATTTTTATAGAAAGGGAAACTGAGGCTCTGCTTGGCTTTACAGTCTTTGCTGTTTCCTTTACACATGACATCTCTCCCATGGATAGGGAATCCAGTTGCACAAATGAAGCTTGGAACAGGCCATGAGGCTCTGTAGAGACTGAGTAATTCAGTTAATGCCTATGTGCTTCAGTTTAGTTAATGGTTAAAAGGAAAGATAGTTTAGTGCAGTGAAAAAAGTGTAGGGTTTGAAGTCAGGCTGCCTTATGTTCTAGAACCCTCTAGGCCTCAGTTTTTTTAAAAAATCAATAAAATGGGGATATACATAGCACCTACCTTGTAGAGTTACTGACGAAATGAGACTTTGCATGTAAGGTGCTTAGTACAGTGCCAGTCACATTGTAAGAGCTAATTAAATGTTAGCTATTATTAATTCGTTCAAAAGAAATTGTTGAGATCATTTTTTTCAGCTCATTTTTATTGAGCCCTGCTTCTTGCATAACATTATGTTTGCTACTGTAACATACTAATATTTTTATAATGCAAGGGACTATTTTAAAAAGCCAGTTTTGCAAATAGGTAAGAATGTTGAGGAGACGGCTGAATAAACAAGATGATCAGATTTTGGGGTGATTACTGCAGAAAGGTTTCAGGGAAGAGTAAAAGACTGGGCAGGTCCTTTGTCACGAGACCAGAAGAACTAGATGGTGCCTGGCAACACTTACTGAACATTTTGATCAGTTTCCATAGAAAAATTCTGATCAAAAAGGGGAAAATGCAGGTCAGAATTTCAAATTCTCATGGACTCTACACTTTCTGGAGCCATGGGGGCTGGATGAACCCCTGAAACTACTGCCCTGAGATAATCTTTAAACCTTAAACCAAAAATATCCCCTGAAATCATCTTTAAACTGAACAATAATTTAGCTTAACCAGTAAAAAAGGTCTGCCTTGAGCATTACGCCCTTTTAATAACTACCTATATGGGATCAAATTGACAACAGCAATTTGAAAGATTAGATAGAAACCTTAGGGGGCGATGAGTTTATCTTAATGAAAGAGGGACAATGCAGAGAATAAGCATAGTCACACGACTGGAAGAGTGTAATCAGTGTCCCTAAATTGTACATGTAGAATCTGTTGAATTGGTGTATGTTTTGCTGTGTATGTTCTCAACAGCAACAATAAAATAAATAAAATTTGGAAGGGAAAAAAACCACATGAGATACTGCTTCACACAGACTCAGGGGGCTATAATTAAAAAGATAAATAATAACAAGTGTTGGTGAGGATGTAGAGACACTGGAACCCTCATACACTTCTGAGGGAATATAAAATGGTGCAACCAGTTTGGAAAACAGTTTCTCAAAAGGTTAAATGTAGAGTCATATGGTCATAACAATTCCAACCCTAGGCATACCCAGGAGAATTGAAAATGTATGTCCACACAAAAACTTCTACACAAATGTTCATAACACCCCCAAACTGGAAACAACCCAAATGTCCATCAACAGATGAACAGATAAACAAAATGTGGTATATCCATACCATGACTTATTATTCAGCCATAAAGAGAAATGAAGTTCTGATACCTGCTACAACATGGATGAACCTTGTAAACATCGTGCTAAGTGAAAGAAGGCCACATATTATATGATTCCATTTATGTGAAATGTCCAGAATAGGCAAATCCATAAAAACAGAAAGTAGATTAGTGATTGCCGGGGGCTGGGGGGATGGAAGGATGGGGGAAATTCAGCATTTCGTTTTGAGGTGATAAAAATGTTCTAAAATTGATTGTGATGATGGTTGTACAACTCTGTGAATATACTGTAAACCATTGAATTGTATACTTTAAGTGAGTGAATTGTATGGTATGTGAATCATCTCTTAATAAAGCTGTTTAAAAGAAAAAAAAAAAGTCTGGGTAGGATTTGGAAAGAGGAAAGGACTGTTTTGGTAGAAAGAAGCCGCCATTTGTGGAGGAAGGTGAAGTTTCACAGAGATGGGAGGCAGCTGTGTGTGTGTGTCATGGGCAGAGGTGCTCAATAAGGACAGGGATTGCCCAGTGGGAGCCTGTTCTGACTGGGTGTGACTGCTGCTGAGGGTGGTCAATTCAGGGTAGTGGTGAGACAGGGAGTCTGAGTGTGGGACTTCAGTAACAAGAATTGGCTTGTTTCCTAGAATTCCAGAATTTAGAGCTGGAAGACATCCGGTTCCACCTCCAGTCTATCGGGCTAGTAAATATTATCCCAGTTTTTATAAGGAAGAGACAAATCATGTGCCAAGAGTTGGGACGTGCCTGGTATCCGTTGCATTTGAAAGTGTGTCCCCACTCCTTTGCTGTCCACCCTGCTGTCCTGATGCCTTCTGTTAGCAGAGGCAATGACCAGTCACGGAGAGAGAGGACAGAAGGGTACCAGGGAGGAAGGGAGGCACGAGCAGGACCTTGCAATCCTAGAGATAAAACAAAAAACAAAGGCAGCTTGGCAGGCAACCCATGAAACTAGCAGAGAAAACCTGCAGTGCCATCTTTTGCTGGAGGAGGCCATGGATTGCTCAACCTTTGCTTTTCTCCTGGCCTGTGCCCTGGTTCCCTCGAGTCTTGCATCTAATGTCCAAGTATTCTGTGATGTGTTTTGAACCCAAATCCCCCACTGCTATAGCATATCTCCTCATACTCTGCATCCTTGTGCCCTATAGTGTGCTACCATGTGCTTGAGAAGACTGTTCTGCGGTCCTTCTCAAACTCTCTGCTCTAGTAGTGAATAATCTGTGCCTTAAATTATGTCCCCCAATGTCCTGTCTCTGGTTTTTAAGACTCTGCTCCCATATAGTCTATATTCTACCAGCCCGCTATGTTCTGGTAATCAAGGTCCTAATTTAAATTAAAAAAAAAAGCATTAAACACTTCACTCAGCGAGAAACTCTTGTAGGTGCTTTTTTATGCTGCTTAATCGCTATGAGTTGGAATTGACTCGATGGCAATGGGAATGTCTTTTTACACTGGTCAGTCATGGCCCCAGGATTTCTTTATGTAGGAGCAACAGTCTGGCTAGAAAGTGAGAGTGCTAATGTTTTAAAGTTGCATTTGCATAGCAACTCCAAAGTTATAGCTTAGATCAAATGATAAACACCAATAAAAATAGCAAAGTTTTCTAAAAGTCCTTCTATTCACCTGTGGAAACCCTGGTGGCATAGTGGTTAAGAGTTTGGCTGCGAACTGAAAGGTCAGCAATTCTAATCCACCAGCCGCTCCTTGGAAACCCTATGGGGGAAGTTCTACTCTGTCCTATAGGGTCGCTATGAGTCGGGATTGACTTGATGGCAATGGGGTTTTTTTTTTCCTCTTTAAATTCACCTTCTACATAAGATTGAGAAAATGCCTAGTCATCATATCTAAGAATATTATTCTTATGATTTGACTGGTATCATTATGATTTGGGGATGGCTGGTGGAGGGTTGATGGAGATAAGGAGGATGAAAGCCTCCCTACTCCCCATCCACCTTCTGGTACCACTGCTGACGTAGTACACAACCACTGACGTAGTACCCACTGCTGCCTTACGTTCTAGATCTGCTCTCTTTGGTACAGTTGCCATGAGCCACACGTGGCTACTGAGCACTTGAAATGTGGCTTGTCCAAACTGAGATAGGCTGTAAGTGTAAAATACACACCAGATTTCAAAGATTTTGTACAAAAAAAAGAATGTAAAATATTACATTAATGTATTTTTAATACTGATTACATGTTGAAATGATACTATTTTGGATATATTGGGTGTATTACATCCCAATTTGAAGGAGCTCTGGTGGTGCAAAGGTTGACAGTTCAAACTCACTCAGTGGCTCCATGGGAGACAGACCTGGAGATCTGCTCCCTTGAAGATTATAGCCAAGAAAAATCCCTACGGGGCAGTTCTACTCTGTCACGTGGGGTCTCTACGAGTCAAAATCAACTTGACGGCACCTACCAACAGCAACATGTCCCAATTTATAAGATAAATTGTTAAAGTGAATTTGACTTTTTACTTTTTTAATGTAATAGACTTTAGTTTTTTTCTTTAGTAAAAAAACTAAAAATTAGATGTGTGACTCACACTGATGGCTCACATTCTATTTCTATTGGACAGTGCTGGTCTAGAACCGTGGATGTTCAGTTACTTGAAAGAGTCATTGCAGGTTCCAGGGGTCCCTCTCGGACTCTGTCAGTTTGGAGACTGGATCTGGGGAATGTCTGGTTTATTGCCGATAATCCTCTAAGGAATAGCTTCACCTTGTTGCCCACCTACTCTGTGCCTCACCCTTATAAGGGGTTACTTCATTAGTCCACGGACTACTGGTAAAGCTCACAGAGGATGAGAGTAAGCAACCCAGATTGGGATGAGCTAGGGTTGGAGGCCCGCTCTGTTGGACTTGTGCTATCGATGGAGCCACAGAGCTTTGCCTCCCATTGCCAGAGACAGCCAGACAGAAGAGGCCAAGGGTCAAGTGTTGCCCCTTCCTGTTCTCAGACGCCTGTTTCTCTTGGCTGTGCAAGGCCTTCAGAGCTGTAGGAATACAATGCAGTGTGTTTTGGCTGTGGAGCAGCGCCCTGGGGACTAGACGCCCGCCTCATAGTCTCGGGTCTCAGGCAGAATTCTTGGCCACTGCAGGGAATCAACCTTCTTGCATCTGCTTCCCAAGATGAGGACTGGAGATGGGGCTTCTGGGTTCACGTAGAGGCTGTGTTTTTATGCCACTCACTCTCCAGCTAGAAACAAAACTGGTTCAGTCTGATATCCTGATATGTGGCATTAGCAACAATGACATCAGGATATTTAGACATAGCCAGACAATTTTTTTTTAAGTGTATAGGTTTTTATAAACTCATAGATTGGGGAGAAGTAGGGAGGTGTTTAAAAATCATCTAGTGTAATCTTCTCATTTTACATGTCAAACAAATTGAACCAGAAAGGTTAAATGTCTGCCCAGACTTTCCCAGCACGAGTGTGGAAACTGCCATCACTGCCAGTTCCTCTTGGTCAGCAATCTTCCTCCCAGGTTGTAAGGGAGGCATTTGGTGCTGCCTGTTCCTGACCCCAGTGATTACTGTACATTAGTTACTGAATGTTGAATATACCATGGACCACCAGAAGTACGAACAAATCTGTCTTGGAAGAAGTACAGCCAGAATGCTATTTAGAAGTGAGGATGGTGTGACTTCTTCTCACGTACTTTATCAGGAAGAAACAGTCCCTGGAAAAGGATATCACGCTTGGTAAAGTACAGGGTCAGTGAAAAAAGAGGAAGACCCTCAATGAGATGGACTGACATAGTGGCTGCAACAATGGGCTCAAACATAGCAGCGATTGTGAGGATGGGACAGAATGGGGTGGTGTTTCATTCTGTTGTACACAGGGTCACTATGGGTCAGAACCAACTCAATGACACCTAACAACAACATCATGGATATAGAGATACTGGATTGTCTGTTCCTGTGTCACCTGGGTGTTGCCAGCTGCTGCAAAGGTGTTAATCAAAGGGCTTCTAGTGGCCCCAGAGACTCTCCACCCTTCACCATGTCTCCTAGTGCCTGGAACTTGAAGCTTGGAAATCTAGTGGGTCTACCGATGGGCAGTAGGACTAGCCTGGGCCAAACTGATGCAATGCCTTTGGCCCTCCAGCTGCAAGTGCCTTTGCTCGCAGTGCATTGCGGATGCCCCTTTTGGCGGAGGAAAGCATTGGGTTAACCACTCAGAACCTTGCTCTAGTGTGGGCCCCATGGCCCAGCAGCATCATCTGGGAGCTTGCTAGAAACATGGAATCTTATGCTCCTCTGCAGACCTAAAACCAGTTGCCATTGAGTCGATTCCGACTCATGGCGACCCCATGTGTGTCAGAGTAGAACTACGTTCCATAGGGTTTTCAATTCTGATTTTTTGGAAGTAGATTGCCAGGCCTTTCTTCAGAGGAGCCTCTGGTGGATTCAAACCTCCAACCTTTTGGTTAGCAGCCCAACATGTTAACCATTTGTGACACGCAGGAACTCGCTCTGTGGAGCTACAGAATGAGAATCTGTGTTTCAACAAGATTGCTTGGGGATTTGTATGCCCATTACAGTTTGAGAAGCAGGCTTTAGGTTATTAGTAACAATGTGTTACCATTCTCAGGGGTATTTGCATATCAAAAGGGTAAGGAGAGAGTATGAAATGCTCAATTCAAAAAGTACACCTTCACTGGGGTAGGAAGGGGGCAGCTAAGACCTCAGTGGCTGACATCTGATATTTAGGTCTGTGTAGGGGGTTGGGGGCAGGGGCAGTTTTAAGAGCTCAAGCTCTGGAAACTTACTGACAAGGTTCAAATACTGGCTCAGTCATTTATGTCTGCTCTGGAATCTTAGTTGCTTATGAGAACTTGAGCAGGCTGCTTAACCTCTTGTTGCCTCAGTTTTCTCATCTGCAAAATGGGGATAATAGTATCACTACATTGTAGAGTTGTTAGGATGAGATGACTGAATTCACACCAAAACCCTGGATCAGTGCCTTGGTACATGGCAAGCTCTCAAAGTCAGCTTACTCTTATCAATCTCCATGCATGAAGCTGCTCCTTGCAGCTGGGTCAGAGATGTTGCTGATTACAGGGTGGGACCTTCCTATTTCAGGGGCCACTGCATGGATAATGGGGGCGGGGAGCGGATGCTCGTATGTGCCCTTCCATCTCAGGGGTCTGGACTTTAGATCCCTAGGGACCCAGACATGCAGAGAAGGAGGGCCCCACTTGGTTTCCTGCAAGACAAATTCTGCACACACACACATGAACGCCTGCAATTACCCACGTCCTGTGGTGGTTTCCAGAAAACAAAACCAATTCACCTCTAGGGAGTCCTCACCCTGTTCTGTTTGAAAATAAACATGTGATAGTTTTATGATATGAATTATAGTCCAATAGGAAATGAACTCAGAGTGTCCAACTTCTTTAGGATGAGGCATTTCATAGCTGGGAGGAGTCTGGGACTATGAGTTCATGCAAAAAACAACGCTGTCAGCAGCTCTGATCTGAGTCATAGCACCCCCAGTGAAAGTCTTCGTCTCGTTTACCCCCGGAAGTGGCATGTTTTACTGGAAAGAACTAACCTGGGATTCAGGAGACCTGGCTCTCCAACTCACTAGACCTTGGGCAAGTCCTTCTTTCTCTCTGCCCTTGGCCCTTAGCTGTAAAATAAGGGGTGGACCTGAAATATCCTGCAAGGGATTGCTGGCATCTGATGCTCTCTGAAACTAATCATCCTGGCTCAAACTGGTCACGGTTGGATGTTGAGCAACTTGACAGGGGGAGGAATCATGGTACCGCCTCCTTTCCTGAGAAGAGTCAAACCTTGAGAAAGCCTGGTTCTGCTGGGGTCTGAGGGAGGTCTCATACCCAGACAAAGACATTTGCAACCACTGAAGAATCCCCACCACTTCTTTGGGTTTGTTCCTCAATAGCATTTCCTGCCCCCCACCCAGCCCCAGCCTCGCCACTTCCCCCTTTTTAAGCAAGCTAACCAAATTCTCTCTTCATGGGACAGTTCAATGGAAAGTTAGTCTGCAATGACAGTATATCATATTTCATGAATTTAATAGGGTTTTCATGATTTTACAAAGTGCCTCGACCAGACACTCCCAGCTGGAGGCAGCTCAGCGGGAGCCTGAAACCCTGCATCTGGGTTTTTCAACTCTTGCCAAAATCCATTGAATTTGATCCGGAATGACTATGAATCTTTGGAATGTACAGTCCCTTTTCTCTTGCCTTATCCAAATAAAAAAAGGGGAGGGAGGAGGGGGCTGCCAGGAAAGGTCCTATGAGAATTCCATATGGAAACACTAAACTTGCATTATAAAGGATTTCCTATAAACAAAATCACAGTCAGAGATTTTGGCCCCTCACCATGTTGAAAACAAAGGACCCTTATGTGTGTGTTTTTGTGGACTTCAATACATATACATATATTTATTCGGGGTCTTCTTGCAGCCCCTCTTTCTCTCTCTAGCTCACTCTTTCCTTTTCCATCTGCCCCACCCCCAAAACTAGCCCCAAACTCCTAATGAGAGCAAACCTTAATCGTCTGTGCAGTAAATCCCCTACAAATAAATATCCAGGGCAACTTCAAACGCACTTAATTGGAAGCACATGGGAAGAGCTGGGCAGGCCTGGCTGAGGCGGTGGAGTTGTAATTTAATGTTATGATCTGCCATAAATATATGCCATAATGAGCAGAGTTTGGGTTTCCCTTCTGTGTATCAGAAAACTGCAGGTTTGAGGGATTTCATGTTCTTTTCTTCTCTTTTGCTCTGCTTTTGTTCAGTCATCAAACTTTACATTTAACAACCGCCCCCTCCACTCCGCCAACCCCAAACAAAAAAGGACACCATAATACAAACAAACTTTCCTCTCCCTTTAACCTCTCCCTGCAACTCCCTTGCTCCAAACTGTGCATGACTATCCTATCTTTCCCTTTGCTGTAAAAGAATTATGGTTTAGGGTTTATAGGGTTTTAAAAAATGTGTTCAATCATCAGAATGGGAGAAATGAGGTTAAACCACCTCTGGGCCTTCTAATAGTTTTATTGTAGAATTATAGCTGGAGTAGCCTGGCAGGAACTGGGAGAGGTCATGAAGTCTATCCCCTTGCCTCCTCACTGTTTTATCTAAAGTACCAAGGTCCATGATATTCACCTTCTCGTTAGAGATCACCCAGAGAGGAGTTTCTGTAAGATTCTCTGGCAATTGAACCCCACCTCTAAGTTCACAAAATACAAAGTCTTTCATGGATCCAATGGAAGTCACATGAGTTAAGACTGTTTCTCCTCATCCCATCCTCGGGGATGCAAGAGACATTTGGATGTCATCCTTTGGGATGACTTCATTGGGGAGAGTGCCTCCAGCCAAGTGGGTGGAATAAACTTTTTCTGGTTTCAAAGGGAGGGAATCCAATGCCAAGTTTTCTGTGCATAGAATTGCTGAATATCAGTCTTGGAAGGGACTTCAGAGCTTATCCAGCCCAACTGCCCTTGAAAAGACGGGGTCCCCTCAACGGTGCCCTGAAAGGCAGATATCTAGCCTCAGCCCAAGTCCTTTCAGCAATTGGGAACCAACAACTCCCGAGCTAGTTTCCTCAACTTTCAGAGAACCCTAATGATCCGAAAGCTTTCCCTCCTACTGAGCCCACATCCACATTCCTGCTCCTTGCCGTTGCTAGTCCTTTTCTGTTCTCTTGAGCCACATACAAGGATTCAAATCCCTTTTGAATGACTGTTTTTCCAAGACCAAATTCCTTCTAACTTTTACCTTTTCCAGGATTAAAAAAAAGGACAAACCCAGCTTTGTCACCATAATCTTGGTCTTTGCTTATTCTGCCTACAAAATGGAATACTTACGCCATTCTTTCCTACCTTCTAGAATGGTAGAGAAGATTGCAATGAGATGGAGAGTTTCCTTCCTTCTGCATTTTTTTCCTCTGCATTTTTTCCTCAGCACCGACACACCAGCATAGCACTGACTGGTTCTGACTGGTAAGAGGGGGCCCTGCCTCACATAGCTTCTCGTCTTCATACTCTGTACCAGTTTTACCTAGCTCCATGGCCCTGAACCAGTCTCTTCACCTACCATGCGGTCTCTCTGCTGCCATTCTTGTTCCCCTTCAAAAGACACTCCACCCAGCACTCAGAAAGATTATTTGAAAACAGAAATCAGATCATGTCACTTCCCTGATCTAGATTCTTCAAACACTTTCCAGTACTCTGGGAATAAAATCCAAATCTATGCCAAGGCCTCCAAGTCTTACAAGAGTTAACTCTGGCTATCTCTCCTACTTGAATTCTCATGCCATCTACTTTCATGCCCTACTCCACGACCACGTCGACATTCCTGATGTTCCTTGAACAAGCCAGGCACACTTCTGTCTCAGGGCCTTTGCACTGGTTGTTCCTGGCTCCCTCACTTGACTCCGGTCTCTTCAGTGTGGCCTTCCTTGACCACCTCACCGATAGTAGTAGTCATTCCCTGCCGTTCTCTGCTCTTACTTTGCCTTTTTTTTTTTTTTAAATAACGTTTTATTGTGTTTTTTGGTGGTTTACACAGAAAATTAGGCTCCCATTTAAACATTCATATACATATTATTCAGTGTCATTGGTTACATTTTTCAACATGCGTCAGCATTCTCGTTTTCATTCTCATTGTTCTGTTTCCATTAATCTAGCTTCCCTGACCCCCTTTACCTTCTCATCTTTGTTTTAGGGTAAATGTTGACCATTTGACCTCGTATAGATGATTATTTAAAAGAGCACAGTACTCATGGGTGACACTGTTTATTTTATGAGCCAATCTGTTATTTGGCTGAAAGGTGACCTCTGAGGGTGGCTTCAGTTCCACGTTTAAAGGGTATCTCAGGGGAACAGTCTCAGGGTTTCCTCTAGTCTCTACCAGTCCAGTAAGTCTGGCCTTTTTTTAGGAATTTGAGTTTTGCTCTACATTCTTCTCCCATTCTATCTGGGACCATCTATTGTGTCCCTGGTCAGAATGGTCTGTAGTAGTAGCCAGGCACTGTCCAGTTCTTCTGGTTTCAGGATAGATGGGCACTTCACTTTTCTTCATAGTTTTTATCACCACCTGACAGTGTAAAAAACTCATTGCTGTTGAGTCGATTCTGACTCGTAGTGACCCTACAGGACAGAGCAGAACTGCACCGTAGACTTCCCAAGGAGTGCCTGGTGGATTCAAACTGCCTATCGTTTGGTTAGCAACTGTAGCTCTTAACGACTACACCACCAGGGTTTCCATCTGACAGTGTAGTACATCTTTATTAGCATATTTGTTTATAGCCTGTCTCTGTCACAAGAACATCAGCTCCACGAGGGCAGGGCACTTTGTTCTGTTTGCCTATACACTCAATCAATACTTGTCAAATGAATGAGTGACTAAAACTTTACTTTTTCCAGTGAGAGATGTCATCACAAGGAACATCTTGAACCTACTTCAGGTGTGAAATAGGGTATACCCTCTTAGGGAGAGGTGGCTCTGTGATGACCCACATTCACGTGGAGCATCATCAGAGGTGGTCAACAGAGCATCTTCTGGGAGGAGTGTGTTGAGGACCGGAACAGGCACCGGGAAGGCGGAGGCTGGGCTCATCAGATGAATGAGGCCACCCTAGCTATTTCACTTCTGTTCCCTGGGCTCAGAGCTCCAGGAGTACTAAGCTGAACCTACCTCATGAGGGAAAAGACAATTTAGGTACAAGCTGGGGTAGGAAGGTTTCTAGAATCTTAGCTCTTACTCTCTTTGTGTCAAGTGCTCATTTTTATTGATAGGCAGTTATAATCTTAGAATGTTAGAGCCAGAATGGACTCAGGTTCTCATTCGTTCATTCAACTAATATTTGTTGAGTACCTACTATGTGCTATTCTGGGCACTGGAAATACATAAGGTTAAGAAAACAGAGAAAAGTTTCTGTCTTTATGGGGCTTATATTCTTGAGAGGGGAAATAAACATCAAAATAAGTAAATGATATATTAGGATAATAAAACAAAAATCAGTTGCTGTGGAGTCAATTCCAACTCGTGGCGACCCCATGTGTGTCAGAGTAGAGCTGGGCTTCATAGGGTTTTCCATGCTGATTTTTCAGAAGTAGATCACCAGACCTTTCTTTTGAAGCAACTCTGGGTAGACTTGAACCGCCAACATTTTGGTTAGCAGCTGAGAGTGTTAACCATTTGCGCCACCCAGGGACTCCTATATTATGATAGGAGATGATAATTTCTATGAAGGAAATAAAATATGGAGGAGGGGGGCTACAATTTTAAACAGGGTGGTCAGGGGGTATCTCACTGAGAAGATTTCACTTGAGGAGAAGTGAGAGTGGAGGGAGCAGGAAGAAGGCTAGTGTGGCTGAAGCAGAGAGTGATGGGGAAAGAGTAGGAGGTAGTACTAGGGAGGTGGGGTAGGGGTGTTTGCAAGGACTTGGATTTGACAGTGTGGGAGATGTGAAGCCATCGCCAGGTGTTAGTAGAGGATGACATGAGCCCTTTCATTTTAGTGATAAGGAAATAGGCCCAGAGAAGTTAAGTGACTTGCCTACAGATGCACAGTCAATTTCTCATAGTGCCAAGAAATGGACCCATGTGTTCCAGTTTCCATTCTGTGCTTCTCCCACTAAGCTCTGCTGCTTTTGATTTCAATATTCTGGCATTAGACGTTTTTCCAGAGCATAACAGCATGTTCATAAACATAATTTTGTTCTATATTCAGAAACAAGCTGTTAGATTCTCATGTAAGATTATAGTAATGGAAACCAAGCTACAGAGATTAAGAGATTTTCTGAAGTATGCACAGAGCTGGAGTTGGAAACCATGACTTCTGAAGCCCAGGCTACTGCTTCTAAGTTGTACAACTCTCCTTCGAAAGAAGAAGGCCTTGAATTCTCTATCCTGAGACCCCTGTGCTTCAGCTTGCTGCCTTGGCTACTCACAGGTGCAACTCTGAAAGCGTCCCATTTACTTCTAGGGTCTGAAAAATCAAGCCTCAGTATCTGTGCTCCTATGTTCTCTCCAGCAGTCACATGATGGGAGGAACAGGAAGAAGTGTAATTTCTGATGCTAAATTGCCATGTGGAACAGAAGGAAAAGTGCAGCTGGGTACTCACTCATTAGCTGCCTTCAGTCTCACATATTGAAAGCTGGAAAGCATGTGCAGGCACGTGGCATGGGATCCTGATGGAGCAGGCATGTGGGTGAGAGGAGGTATGAGATCCTGTTAAGGTGCAACAAATCCAAACTCCTCTTAATCTAGACTATGGGACAAGTACTGTTTCTGCCTGAAGTTGTGAAAATGCAACACAGCTTTAAAAATAGGTGTCATTGACAAAACCCTAAAAGTCACACAATGATCAGGTTACTCTGTTCCTGTGGCTCTAATTCCATGATTTTGTGAATATTGGACCTGCAATGTCCAATATTCTAGACCTGGCTGGCCACTAGCCACATGCAGCTAGTCCAAGTCGGGATGTTTTGTAGTGTAAAAATACACACTGGAATTTCATAGATTTAATACAAAATAAAAAAAAATGTAAAATAGCTCATTAATAACATTTTAAAATATTGATTGCATATTGAAATTATATTTTTAATATATTGGGCTAAGTGAAAATATTATTAAAATTAAATTTGGTTGTTTCTTTTTACATTTTTTAATGTGACTACTAGAAAATTCAAAATTATATATGTGTATATGTGGCCTGCATTCAATGGTGTACTGAAGCCGGTTTACACTGGTTTGTGAGACTATTTGCGCACCTTGCTTGAAATCAGCTGTGGTAGCAGTTTTTACACTATGGAAATTGGCAAGTGCTACAAATTAGGGCTTTATAGTTGTTGTTGTTGTTGAGCACTGGTTTACCAGCCCCCCTTTCCTCTCGTTGCATTGTTATTGGTCAGTGCTACTCTCAGTGCAGTGTTTTGTTTCCCAAGATTTCTGGTTGTGGAGGTTGAGTGTGAAAGTTTGATGTGCTGTCCTCTGTCCCATTCCCCTAGTGCCTGGAATATTTTATTAATTAATTAATCCATGCATCCACGATCATTCCATAAGTACTATGTATCCAGTATTGCTTTAGCATACGGAGGTTAAGATGAATAAATCACAATCCTGCTCTTGGGACACTCATGATCTAGTAGGGGTGACAACAGTGATAGAACAGACATTGAGACAAAGTACTGTGCAATGGTGATAGTGGGGTCCAATTAATAGGAAAACTTGTGTACCTGAATGGGGGTGAGAAGCAGGGGCAGGAAAGGCTTCAGAGAGGAAGAGAGTGCAGAAATCATGTATGTGGGGGAGCAGGAGGAGTCGACTGTCCAGCCATGAATGAACTGCATAACACTGAATACATGAATTCACCTCTTTGGCAACCTCAGCTGATTTGCCTATAAGATGGGAATAATATTGCCTATCCTGCTTCCCTGGGACCTTTTGTGGATCAAAATGGACAACAGATAATAGTAGTTGAAGGGTTTTATAAGGGACAAACGATTAGGTGGAACGGAGGTGCTGTTAGTATCACTGCCCCTGATGGGGTCTTGCTCTCTGTACCCCTCAGTGAACACTTGCTGATGGATTGATTAAGTGTCGCAACAATTGCTCCAGCAATGTTTCCCCTGAGCTATTTCTCCACCAAACATGTAAGCAGGAAAAAGTGGACATGGGTTTACTTGGAACTGAGCATGTGTAGTTTAAAAAAAAAGGAAGGAAAGACATAGCTGGTGGGCAGAAAAGGTGATAGCTCTTTGAAACACTTCAGGTATCGTCAGGTGGCAGAATAGTTGGCTAATTCTGTTTGGATCTGGAGGGTGGAAGGAGAATGAGGCAGATGTCTAAGAGAAGAAAGAAATTTCTCGTAAGTAGAGCTGTCCTGTGGGCTAGGAGGCTATGGGCATCGGAGAACCCCGGGCATGCCTGGAAAGGGGATGCAGAGCAGAGGGCTTACTCACCAGGCTGAGCATAGGGTGGGAAACCAGGGCAGCTGCTCTGGAAGGACTAGAAACAGATCAGACTGTGGCTCTGTTTGGGCATCTTAGAGGGAGTGCTGCTAGACTGAATGACTGTCCTTTCAGCTTGCTCAGGATTCAGAGGCTGCTTGACAACAACAACAAAAATAACAACAACATAACTAATATCTGCTGCTTATGTGGCAAGCAATTCTCCTAACATCTGCATGAGTAGAACTAGTATTATATCCACTTTGCAGATGAGAAAACTGAGGCTCAGGGAAGACAAGCCACTTGTCCCGGGTGTGTGTCAGAGACAGGACTCTGTCCCAGACTATCTGACTCAGAGCCTTTAATGATGGTATTGCTTTTGGCCACCACTCAATATGGCTGGGGTGGTGACTTTTCTCTTTCAACCTTTGACGCTCCCTTACTCTTCTGAAGCCTAGGTTTTTTTTAGTAGACTTTATTTTTTAGAGTAGTTTTAGGTTTATAGGAAAATTGTGTAGCACGTACAGAGAGTTCTTGTATATCCCCTCTCTCCCCTACGCACAGGTTCCCCTATAATTAACATCATGCATTCCTGTAGTACATTTGTTACAACTGATGAACCAATACTGACACATTATTATTAACTAAAGCCCATAGTTTACATTAGGGTTCACACTTTATGTTGCACAGTCCTATGGGTTTTGACAAAGGAGTAATGCCATGTGTCCACCATGACATTATCATACAGAATAGCGTCACTGCCCTAAAAATGCCCTGTGCTCCACTCGAGGCCTGTTTTTTGAGTGCTCTCCTCGGCTCCCTCTCTGCAATCCTTGCTGCCCTGGACTGACCTGGCTCTATGGCTTCCCTGCGTAGCGTGGATCATGCCAGAGGCCTCTGTCTGGGACTCTGGATCCCCTTGCTTCTAGGTGTGTCCTACGCCCACCCTTTGACCCTGCATCCTGCCCTGGGGTGTTGAGCTCTGTGAGGTGACTAGGCTCACTCACAGCCCACACCATCAGTTGCCCATGCCCACTGGGCCCGCCACCCTCCTGCCCTCTGTTCTCAGCTCCCTGCCTTTTCCTGTTTTGGTTCTAAACCATCACTGTTCTTTTCATCCCCCCACCCACTCCCACTCCACCCTCCTCTTCGGGCCAGGAAATGATAGCATCTCATCCTTCTGGAGAAAGCCTCGCCATTTCCTCCTCTCCTCAAGACTCTGGACTTCTGTCTATTTCTCTGGCCTCCCTGCCTCTTTGCCAGGACAAGCGAAGGTGCTGCCTCCTCCCTCCACCTGTCTGTAGCAGAGCCCGGGCCTCCTGCTTCCTTCCGAGCCTGGCTTTGCCCATCACCCCCTCTCCTCTGCCTCCAGTTCTCCTCTAGCAGCTCTGTTCTCTTGACCTGCAAAAGTGCCTACTTCTCTCATCCTAAATGTCAATCCCTTTCCCACCTCCCTCCTTACAGTATCATCTCCCTTTCCTTCTGTCACTACTTGTGAAGGAGGCCCCTGCTCTCTCCCTTCCCACTGCCCAACCACAGGCCTATTTGCAGCCCCCACCAGCCCCCACAGACCTGTCCCTCTTCAACACGGGAGACCACACGGCCCAGTGGGTGAGAACACCAGCTCTTCTGACAGACAGCCTCAGTCTGAATCTTGGCTTTGCCCCTTACTAGTTTTGTGGCTTTAAACTAGTGACATAACCTCCCTGTGCCTCAGTTTCTCATCTGTAAATGGGATACCTAATATTACCTGCGTGGGGGCAATGGTGGTTCATTGTTAGAATACTCACCTTCCGTGCCAGAGGAGACCCTGGCCAGTGCACATGATGCATAGCTACCACCCGGCTGTCAGTGGAGGCTTGCGTGTTGCTATGATGCTGAACAGGTTTCAGTGGGGCCTCCAGACTAAGACGGACTAGGAAGAAAAGCCTGGTGATCAACATCAGAAAAGCAGCACTAGATAACGACTCAATAAAACCCAATTGATCACAAAAGTCCAATCTGCAGCCCATTATGGAGGTGGCACAGGACCGGGCAGCACATTTTTCCATAGTGCTTGGGGTTGCCATGAGTTGGGGGTCGACTTGGAGGCAGCCAATAACAACAACAAACAATACTACTTGCAAATAAAGCCATTGTGGGGGTTAAGGGAGTTAATACGTGCAAAACAATTAGAATGGATCCTGGTGCACGGTAAGCCCTCAATGAGAATCGGCTAAAATGGTCATCATTCCATTCTCCCTTAGACTGTTGTCCCCTGTAGCTTCTCGACGTCATCGTCTTGCTGCCTTCCCTTTCTTCAGGCTGAACTCTCTACGGCTCCTCTGCAGAGTTTGCCTCCTGAAAGGCTGGCCCTCTCCAGAACTGCCCTCTCTCAGCCTTAATCGCCTCAGTCTCTCCACAGAGTCTTTCTTAGTGATCTCATATACTCCCGTGACTTTAACGAAGATAGATCTGCTGATGACTCAGTATTTCTTTTTTTAAATTCTGGCATTTTTATTACACGAGTAATCCATGTTCACCATTAAAAAAAATTACACAATAGAGATAAGCAAAGAGAAAAAGAAATGTAAACCACATAACCCCACCACTCCGAGACACCAACTATTTATATGCCTGGTAAAATCCTCTCAATCTTTTCTCTGTGTATGTGTATAATATACGACATATACCTGATATGGATTGAATTATGTCCCCCCAAAATATGTGTTGTAAATCTTAACCCCTATACATGTAGATAGGAGCCCTGGTGGAGCAACGGTTAAGCGCTTGGTGGCTAACTGGAAGGTTGGCAGTTTGAGCCAACCCAGTGGGTCTGCAGGAGAAAGACCTGGTGATCTGCTCCTGTAAAGATTAAAAAACCTAAACCAAACTCGTTGCCATCGATTCTGACTCATAGCGACTGTCATGGTTTGAATTATGTCCCCCCAAAAATGTATGTATCAGTTTGGCTGGGCCATGATTCCTGGTACTGTGTGATTTTCCTGTATGTTGTAAATCCTGCCTCTATGATGTTAATGAGGGAGGATGGGTGGCAGTTGTGTTAGTAAGGCAGGACTGGATCTACAAGATTGGATTGTATTCTGAGGCAATCTCTTGAGATATAAAAGACAGAAGTGAGTAGTGAGACAGGGGGACCCCATACCATCAAGAAAGCAGTGCCGGGAGCAGAGTGTGTCCTTTAGACTGGGGTCCCTGCGCAGAGAAGCTCCTAGTCCAGGGGAGCACCCAAGAGAAGAAGGCCGACAGAGACAAAAAGCCTTCCCCTGGAGCTGACGCCCTGAATTTGGACTTTTAGCCTACTTTGACTGTGAGGAAATAAACTTCTCTTCGTTAAAACCATCTACTTGTGGTATTTCTGTTATGGCAGCACTAGATGACTAAGGGTCTGCAGGAGAAAGACCTGGTGATCTGCTCCTGTAAAGATTAAAAAACCCAAACCAAACTTGTTGCCGTCGATTCTGACTCATATCGACCCTAAACCATAGGGTTTGCCCTGGTGGCACAGTGGTTAAGCGTTTGGCTGCTAACTGAAATGTCATCAGTTTGAATCCACCAGCCGCTCTTTGAAAACCCTATGGGGCAGTTCTACTCTGCCACATGGGGTCAGTATGAGTTGAAAATCAACTAACAGCACCTAACAACAATGAACATGTAGATGTGATCCCATTTGTGAATAGGGGTTGTTATATTAATGAGGTTATATCAGTGCAGGGTGTGTCTTAAGCCAATCACTTTTGAGATATGAAAGAGAAGATTAGGCACAGAAGCAAACCTGTTGCCTTCCAGTTGGTTCTGACTCATAGTGGCCCTATGAACTGACTCGATGGCAAAGGGTGTGCTTCTGTGCCTAATCAGAAGCAAGCAAGCAGGAATGGGGGAAAGATAGATGCCAAAGCGAGATCACCAAGGAACCGAGGAACGCTGGGGTTACAGAAGCTGAGACAAGAATCTTCCCCTAGAGCCGACAGACAGCGCCTTCCCCTAGAGCTGGAGCCCTGAATTCAGATTTCTATCCTCTTAAACTGTGGAGAAAATAAAAAAATTCTACTCATTAAGCCACCCACTTGTGGTATTTCTGTTATAGCAGCACTAGATAACTAAGACAACCCCTATATAGGTATTTACAACAATAAACACAGATCTCTATCATTGGTTTAGGAACCCTGGTGGTGCAGTGGTTAAGCTTTTGCTAATCTAAAGATCAGTGGTTTGAACCCCCCAGCTGCTCCATGGGAATAAGATGTGGCAGTCTGTGTCTGTAAAGATTACAACCTTGGAAACCCTATGGGGCAGTTCTATTCTGTCCTATATGGTTGCTATGAGTTGATGGCAATGGGTTTGGTTTTTGGTTTATCATCAGTTTAAGAACTGCGTAGTACTCCATTATACAGCAGTACCAGTTTAGCCAGCTCCTTGTGGGGCATCTAGGCTGTTCCCAGACTGTTGCTTTGATAAACTTCTTGGTACTTTGCAGCCCCTTGGAGTTAGTTGCTAGTTTCCTTAAAGAAAGTCCTGGAGGATCTAGACCCATATTTCTAACTGCTCATTGGGCATCTCCACCACAAGCTCTTCAAGCTTAACAAGATCCAAATGGAACTTCTTGTTTCCCTCTTGTTCTCCTAACCTCAGCAAATGTCACTTTCTAGCTATTCTGTCTCTCAGGCTAGGAACCAGAGAGATTTCCCGACACCCAAGCCACCACACTCATTCCATCTCCCTATATCTGTCTCCTGAATGTGGCACCTCCTCCCCATCCCCAGTGGCGTTGCTTATGTTCTGGCTCACATTATCTCACTTCTTACACAATTGAAACACTGCCTGTTGCCAGTAGACTTCTTCCTAAACAACAAGTCTGATCTCGTGGCTCTGTTGACTCCCTTTGCCTAAAGATTGAGGTATTGTGGCCTCCCTATACTCTGCCCCAACTTATCTCTCCAACTTCAGTATCCCAATACTCCCTCCTATGCACCCCATACTCCAGTCTAAGGGCACACCTCAGGGCTCCCCAAACGCTCCATCCCCTTCCACACTTCATGCTTTTGCACATGCTGTTCCATCCGCCTGGCAGACCTTCCTCCAGGGACTCTACATGGTGCATATTCCCTCTCTTTCTCTACTACCCAGTTTACTTTTGCTTCAAAGACTCTTCCAACTCTCCCAGGCAAAATTAGCTGCTCCTCTTTATGTTTTCGATAAGTTTCTGTCCATACCGCCAATACTTTGCACTGTGTGTCCTCCATTAGTCTCTAAGCAACTAGAAGTCAGGGATGAGGTCTTCTTTGTCATTGCAGCCTGAGTGTCTTTGCAAGCCTGGTGCCAAGCCTGTGCCTGGCCTGTGTGAATGGATGAGTGGACCACCTCCCCAAGCAACACTGCTAATGTGAAAACTTAGGAAAGCATGGCAATGGCATATCTAAAATAAGACAGAGTAGGTTTCTTTCTTCTTTTTTTTTTTTTAACGGTGCTTTAGATGAAGGTTTACAGAGCAAATTCGTTTCTCATTAAACAGCTAATACACAGATTGTTTTGTGACATTGGTTGCCAACCCCACGATGTGATGTGTCAACACTCTCCCCTTCTTGACCTTGGGTTCCCCATTTCCATTCATGCAGCTTTCCTGTCCCCTCCTGCCTTCTGGTCCTTGTCCCTAGGCTGGTGTGCCCATTTAGTCTTGTATACATGGTTGAGCTATGTATATTATTGTTTGTTTTATGGGCCTGACAAAGCAGATTTCTTTCCTATCTTTTGGAAATGAATCTAATTTAAAAAAACATTTGAGAATAACTGTAGTTAACACACACACATAGACATACACCTTAAAGAGGTGGAAGAAAGTTACCTGTTCTGTACGCAGCCCTGTTAATGTGAACATCTGAATGTGTCTTAGAGCATCACCACCATCCCCAAATCTATGGATGAAGAAAAGAAAACTCCCATTGTCATATTTATCCCTTGCATAAACCTGTATATTTTTCCAAAGACCCTTATGTACATAATCTCTTTTAATCTTCAAAGCCTCCCTGCAGTAGATGGCAAAATGGCCCCAATTCTCCATCCTTCCCTTTTCAAAAAGATTTTAGTTCCTCCCAGCAAGTGGTGGAATCTATTTCCCCATGCCTTGAATCTGGACTGGCCTGGTGAATTGCTTTAATCAATAGAATATGGCAGAAGTGGTGTTGTGATCATTCAGAGTCTAGGTTTCAAAAGGCTTTCTCTGTTGGGCCCCTGTGACTGCCATGTCACTACCTTCTGACCACTGGCTGGAGGATGGCAAACCACCTGGAGCAGAGCTGAGTCAGCTAGTTCATCCCAGCCAAACTTCATCTCATGAACTAAATGAATGCTTGTTGTTAGTAGTGTCACTAGGGTTGTTGTTGCCCAGTGTGGTAACTCACGGTGTCACACCCCTGTCTCATGGACCTCCTCCCATATCAGACCATACAAAATCCTTAGTAATGTTTTTTATACTAATGTTACTCGTAAATCGTAATTTCTGTATATCACTCCTTCTTTTCCTTGAATTACTACTTCGTTCTCAGAAAAGGTATTGAGATAGGTTCACAAATAGTAATTATCACAATATTGTAGCTAAAATACTAGAAAATGTGACAAAATCAGCCACTATAAAAACACTGGCAGCAACAAAAACAACAATGCGTGCTTATAGCAAGTGCAGATGAAACGTGATTCGAAGCATCATTGTAATCAGGTAATAATGACAGCTCGGACTGGAGTGCATTAGAAGGTTCAAAAATCAAATTAGCATAGTTTTAGCCTTGTAAGTATATATTGATACATGAAACCTGGGCTTACAAAAAATGTTTTTGTTGTTATAACTAACTACAAGGATATTTTTATAGAGAGTCATTTTGGTGTCACCCCCTCTGACAGTATCAACCAGTACGGTCCGCACTCCCTGCACCCCCCTAGTGATGCCACTGCTTGTTGTTTCAAGCCTTTAAGTTTGGGGGTGGTTTATTACACAGCACTAGCTAACGGATACACTTACTATGAGAAAAGTAGGCCAGGATCGGCAGTTATCCCCACTTCATAGGTGAGGAATCAGATGCTCGATGAGCCAAGGCTCCAGTTCCTAATTTAACGCTGTTGAATTAAAACCACCACCGGCTGTGTTAAGTTGATTCTAAACCATAGCGACCCCATAAGGTTTCCAAGGCTGTAAATCTCTACGGAGGCAGACTGCCACATCTTTCTCCAATGGAAACACTGGTGGGTTCGAACCGCCAAACTTTCAGTTAGCAGTTGATTACTTTAACCACTAAACGACCAGGGCTCCTTCAAATTAAAACCAGTGGTTTTTAATCTTTGATTGACCATACAGTCCTTTCTTCTATGAGATTCCCTGGGGAATCTCAGTATGGAAAACCAGTCGAAGACATTTTCCTTCAGTTGAAGCTGGCACAGAGTCCTAGAGCCCCATACTGTTCTTCCTCCTCTGCTCTTCCCTGCTTGGTGACTTCTGAGGGTACCTGTAGAGGAACACAGTCTGACAATCACTACACGTACACCATTAGTCATCTATTCTCCAAGATATGCATAGAGTAGCTACTGTATGCTTAGATTTGGTCTGAAGACTGTTGGCGGTCGTCAGGGCAAGCAGAATGTGTGGTTATGGTCTACAGTAACCTTAATCTAAACCAATAGTTGTTGTCAAGTTGATTCCAACTCATGGCAACCCCATGTGTGCCAGAGTAGAACTGTGCTCCATAGGGTTTTCAATAGCTGATTTTTCAAAAGTAGATCACCAGTCCTTTCTTTTGAGGTGCCTCTGGGTGGACTTGAACCTTCAACCTTTCAGTTAGCAGCTGAGCATGTTAACTGTTTGTACCACCCAGGGACTCTAACCCCAATCTAGTGGTGGAAAAACTAACAAGTTTGAAGTAACAAATAGGGACATGTAAGTGAGTGATGGACTTTGTGGTAGAAGCTCTAGGTCCTAAGGGTGTGGTGGAGAGGGCAATAAGAAAAAGGGTCTTAGATTAAGTGGACCCAAAGATAGGATAGGATTTGAATGAATAACAGGGAAAAGAAAGAGGGAAATGATATGGCTCAGGGGGAGGGAGGAGCATTTTTTGTCTGTGGGACAGAATCGGATATTTTACCTACAGGGCTGAAGAGACTTCCAGGCCTTGGAATGGAGAAAATTAACCATGAAAAATGGACCCAAGCTGCCTCCACACGGGACAATGTCAGAAAGGAGTACTTTAAGGTCCACATCCTCTATGAAACCTTCTCTGGTCACTCCCAAAAAGCTAATTTGTCATCTCTCTGAACTTCATGCACTTCATTAAATGTTTCAAGACTTTTCTCCTCCACCAGAGTGCATGGTCTTGGATGGTAGAGCTAGTTTCCTCCTTTATTTTATGTATGAAGTTGGGTGCATACTGAGAGAGTCTGACATGTGCGCATTGACTACAGATGACCTTGACCATGGACATATTCCTGTGTCTCAAAGCACTGGAATCATAATTCCTCAACATCACCCCCACCCAACACCTCTCATTTTAAGAGAGAATATAAAGGAGCCCTGAATATTATTCTGACCTGAGTCTCTGGATAGCTCAAACAATTAAGTGCTGGACTACTAGCTTAAAGGTTGGTGGTTGGAACCCACCCAGAGGTGCCTTGGAAAACAGGCCTGGTGTCTGCTTCCAAAAGGTCACAGCATTGAAAACCCCATGGAGCAGCTCTACTCTGTACACATGGGGTTGTCATGAGTTGCAATCAACTTGAAGGCAGCTAACAATGTTACTCTGTCTAACATTTTGACCTGGGAACTGTGCTGTTAACAGACGGGCATTTGGATTTAGCAGCTGTCTCAGTCATCTGGTGCTGCTCCAACGGAAGTACCAAGTGGATGGATTTAGCAAAGAGAAGTTTATTCTCTCACAGTCCAGTAAGCTATAAGTCCAAATTCAGGGCATCAGTTCCAGCGGAACACTTTCTCCATTGGCTCCGGAGGAAGGGCCATGTCATCAATCTTCCTTTTGTCTGGGAGGTTCTCTGCGCAGGAACCTCAGGTCCAAAGGACGCACTCTGCTCCTGGCACTGCTTTCTTGGTGGTATGGGGTTCCCATGTGTCTCTGCTAGCTTCTCTCTTTTATATCTCAAAAGATATTACATTAAGACACTATCTAATCTTGTCAACCTCATCAGTATAACCTCATCACAGTGATAGAATTTACAACACATAAGGAGATCATATATAATCTCATCATAGTGATAGAGTTTACAACACATAAGGAAATCACATCAGATAACACAATCATACAATACTGGGAATCATGACCTAGCCAAGTTGCTACACACATTTTTTGGGGAACATAATTCAATCCACGACAGCAGCTTTAGAGTCTATGGCTTCTGGGTTGTAAGGGATGGGGAAAGGGGTCCATTTGTCATTAACGACATGTTGTAGAGACTCTATTATGGGAGATGTGGTGGTTTTAAAATATGTTTGTAAATTCTTTGACATTCCTCCCATCAAAAGATGAAGTCTAATTCCCCTCCTCTTGATTATGGGCTGCCCTAGTGACTCACTTCTTACAAATAGAAAGTAATAGAAGTAATACTGCATGACTTGTGAAGTTAAGTCATAAAAGGCAATAGAGCTTCTGCCTAACTCTCTGTAGCCTTGGACACGTGTGTTTGAAGCCCTGAGTCACCATGCAAGAAGTCAGTATGAAGCCACCATGTTGGAGAGACTCTGTGGAGAGACCACATAGGGAGGAAGGAGATGCCCAGGAGCATCAGCTGTTCCAGCCCCAGCTGCTGAAGGCTTTTCAGCTCAGTTGCCAGATGTATGAGGAAGCCTTCGAGATGACCCCTGCTCCAGCCATCTTCTGACTGCAACTATATGGAAGACTCCAAGTCAGAACTGCCATCAAGCCCCAGAAACACGAGAGATAATAATAAATGACTTCTTGTTTTACATCACTAAGTTTGGATGGTTTGTTACACAGCCATAGGTATCCAAAACAGGAGGGATGATCACAGTTATGGTTCCTGCTGATTTCATTTCTACTCCCTTAGTCTGCCAACTCACTATTTGTCTTAGTCATCTAGTGCTGCTAAAACAGAAATACCACAAGTGGATGGCTTTACCAAAGAGAAATTTATTCTCTCACAGTCCAGTAGGCTACAAGTCCAGATTCAGGGCATCAGCTCCAGAGGAGGGCTTTCTCTCTCTGTCGACTCTGGAGAAAGGTCCTTGTCATCAGTCTTCCCTTGGTCTGGGAGCATCTCTGCGCAGGAACCTCAGGTCCAAAGGACATGCTCTGCTCCCAGCATTGCTTTCTTGGTGGTATGAGGTTCCCAACTCTTCCCTTGCTTCCCTTTCCTTTTATCTCTTGAGAGATAAAAGGTGGTGCAGGCCACACCCCAGGGAAACTCCCTTTACATTGGATCAGGGATGTGACCTGGATAAGGGTGGTGTTACAATCACACCCTAATCCTCTTTAATATAAAATTACAATCACAAAATGGAGGACAACCATACACTTCTGGGAATTGTGGCCCAGCCAAATTGATACACATATTTTTTGGGGGACATAATTCAAACCATGCCACTATTTATACCTCTTTAGGATCTAATTCCTGAAACTTGAAATCTCTTGGTTCCAGCAAGATACCATAGATTGTCCCTACCCCCTCACCTCCCAAGGGTAACAGTAATAACCCTCTTGAACTGCTGGGTGCACTGCCTCTAAACAATTTAGAAATATTTCTACGGGCACCAGGTTGAAATTCAGAGCTCAGCATGGCCAATCAGAAAAAAAGAGGAAAAAAAAATAATAAAAAAAGAAAGAAAGACAACAAGACAAACTAGGCTTTCAAAGAAAACTGAGAATCTGGAGAGCCTTCAACTATTTTGATTTATATTTAAACATTTCTCAAGATTGAAGTCTTGATTAGCCTAGTCCTCTTAAGTTCTGCCTCAGCTCTGATTTATGGGAAGGCCAGGCCAGAGCAAAATGAAAGCAAAATGAGGTGTTCTTTAAAATCACCTCCGAGTGCTTGAAGGAGGGCACGAATGCTAACACAGAGATTAAAAAGGAAGTGATGAGATGGGCTTCCGAAGGCCCAGGTCTGCAGGTGCCCAGCCATGTGGGGATGGTAGCAGGTGAAGGATGGGCTACAATCTCTTCAAGTGAAACCCATATAGGATGCTTTGTTTGGCTTGGTTCCCTGCAGACTGAGTTCTCTATCAAAGGGTGATCCAAGAGACCAGGTTGGCATTTTGATTCAGTAATCCTTCCATCACCAGCTGGAGGGAAAAATGTCTAACATGGACAGAGTGATTGGGGAAGGGGGGACGGGGGATGGCAATGGACTGTGATAATGGAATCCAAATTCACAGAGGCTCCAGGGCTGAACCTCCCTTAGACCCAGGCAAAAGAAGCCCCTGATGTAGGTTCCCCACTACTCTGGTCCTCCTCCACCCATGCCCTCAACATGGAGCAAGTGGTTCATGGGGCCAGAAAACATGCTCATCTGGAATGCATGGCTCTTTTCTAGACTTCACCATGGGTACCTGGGATCTGTAATTCCACGCCCAAATGGCCCCAATCCCACATCCAGGGCCTGTGTGGGCCTCCTCGTTGGTCCATGCTTTTGAGGACAGACTATCCTGCTACTGTGCACATCCCAAGACTTGATGGCCAACTGGTGGCAGGAGGCTGTGGAGGAGCTTGGACATATAGTCTGAGATGTTCACATGCATGTGTGTAAGACCCTTAAAATGTGGAATGGAGCCAAGGGTGGGAGGAGAAGAGAGGTACAGGCCAGAGACTGGGACCTACACTCCCTATGCCTCCAGGTTTTAGTATAGAAAGCTGAGAATTCTGAGAATTTTAAATTCAAATCTGGTTTTCTAGGTCAATATGAAGGTATATTTGCCAACAAAGGAGGGTAGAACATAATGTATTTGTTATTTGTTATCTTGATTTTTAACTCTTGCATAATTAGCCATATGGTATATGTGGACCTCCATATGTACTCTTACTTTAGACCTCACAAATGTAGGGAGAGGGACTGTGCAAAGGGCAGAGGCAGACTGTGTCAGTCTGTTGTGTCAGCTGCAGTGAGTTCAGCCTTTCTCCAGCCCTCTCTCTTGAGTGTGGGGTGGTATTTGTGAGATGGTATTGCCTTCAACTTTAACTCCCTTCATGAGAGTCTTCAATGGCTGATCTTGTCTATAGGAAAAGCCCTGAAGACCCATGGGATATTCTGGCCCCAATCTACTGTCCTAAACCTACCTCCCACCACTATCTTCTTTCCCTCCATGAACCTTCTGTATGGTCAGGAAACTTCTTCATTGCTCTTCCATGCTCCTTTCTCCTCCTTCCGCTAGTCTCCTCCAACACACAGACACACAGACACACACACACACGCATGCACACTCCAGAGGTGTATGCATTCCTGCCTCTCAATTTACTCATGGCACTTATTCAAATCCTGCTCATTTACCTGATAAGTTGAACTTCTTGTGCACTCATTCATTCATTGAAACTATGGCATGTACCAAGCTCTGAGTTACAGCCAATGACGACTTTTTTTTTTAGTCTGGCTCACCCTAATCTTTGTTTTCTGAATTTCTACTTCATGTAACATCAATACTACTAAAGTCTAACATAATTTAAACATTGTTCACCAAATTTTCTCAGTTGTATGATTTGTCTCTAAAATTAGATGATACATTTCTTGTGAGCAGGGACTCTGTTGGGCCACTTTCATATTCCACTCATTGGCCAGCAGTGTTTATGGCACAGAGTTGATGTGCAACAAAATCCTATTAATTGACAGGCAGATTGATGGAGGAATCAGCTGATTTGCTGCCAATCCTCCTTCCATGTAAGGAAATTCACAAAGAACTAGGGTGGTCTGGCTTCCATTCTCTCCCTGACATTTTCATCATTTCACTGGATTATTTGTAATCCATTATGCTCTATCATGGTGAATTTATTTCAACCCCTTTGAACATATTGGTATTTTGGCCTGAACTCCTATAAAAAATGATTTCTCTATTACAACTTTGAGCTTTTATTCATAATTTATAACAAATTACTTTTGTAGACAAGCATTTGTTGAAATAAATAGGTTCCGTTATTTATTGTTTTTTATTATTATTTCCATATGACATTTGGTTTGCTTTTCTAACATCTCTTCTAGTAGGCCCAGAATTCCTGTTTCTATCTCTTTTCTTTTAGAAAACAGCTTCGATTAGAGAAGCAGTTCTCAAAAGTTTGGTTTCTGGGCTAGTACCAGCAACATTATCTGGAAACTTGTCAGAAATGCAATCAACAGGCCCCAGTCCAGATCTACTAGTTTAACATGCCCTCCAGGTGATTCTGATGCATGCTAATTTTGAGAACCACTCTATTAGTTGAAAAAACACTGAGCTGGTGGTTTAGATGCTGCATTTTAGCTCTAGTTCTGTTATTAAAAGACTGAGTGACTCTGAGTCTTAGTTTCCTCACGCTTGTTTTTCTGTCCATCTTGGTGTCCTTGGGGATAAAGATGGACTATTCTCTTTTTAGGGGTTTTTGGACTGGTGATATGGAGAAAAGAACAGTATACCGACTTCACAGGGTTGTTCTAAAGATCAAATAATTCATTGCATGCACACTCTTATAAGATTTTTTAAAAAAACCTCTCACAATTCTCAAGGGAGCCCAGGTTCTCATTATTTTACATAGGATTGCAGAATCAAGAGATCTTGGTTTCCATCGTATGTAGGTGTTACCTACACACAGCCGAGTAAGGAAAGCACACACATTTGTCCATACTGTGTATTTGTCACGTCCAAATAAATGATATATACGATGGACAATGAACTCAGAAGAAGGAGCAGCTTCTGAGAGCTAAGATGACAGAGAAGGCTATACATCAAAGATGGGTTTTGAGTTGGAACTACAGACAAACGGGTATTGGGGAAGGGTATTCCTGGTAAGCCCAGATAGGTGATGCCAGAAGTAAATGTGCAGAATAATATGGGGATGCAGAGAGGGGACAGTGAGTAGACCATCTACCACGAGTAGTCTTTGTTGAGGGGTGTAGCGGCAGAACAGTTCAAAAGGAATGCTGAGGCCAGGAGTCAAGAGTCTTGATGGTTGGCAAAGGGATCTGGATGCTCCGAGTGAGAATATCAGCATTCAGAGCTCACTGGTCATGCTATAGATTTCTCCAGGGTCAGTAGGACATTTACCTGGTGATGAGCTGGGGGCATCTGATCACATTTTTTTCAGGAAAGAAGAGAGAATCTAAGTCTTGAACCCTTAAAATTTGCTTATTTTGGGAATTACCTTGGCTGTCTCAATGGAGCCAGTCTTAACGCACAGGTGTTAATGAATCCCAAACAGCTTTAGCGATTAGCTCAACCATAATGTTTCAGATGCCCAGAAGAAAGGAAGCAAGTTTATCCTATCAGTAATTCTCAGTCCTGGCTACATATTAGAAATTCTAATTTAGAATCATTGGTGAGCTTTAAAAAAATCCGTATCTGGAGAGACTCCGGCAAGATGGCGGTCTAGGCAGAAGCACCACGCCGTCCCTCCACAACAAAGATCCGAAAAACTAAGCCAAACAGAGAATCAACAATCCTG
>NW_004444014.1:1813106-1916222 GCF_000243295.1 Trichechus manatus latirostris
AAAAAAAAAAAAAAAAAAAAAAAAAAATCCGTATCTGGACCCTACCTCCAGAGATCCTGGTTTGATTGCTCTGGGGTGGGGTCTATGTCCTGGTATATTTTAAAAGCTCCTCAGGAGATTCTGATGTGCAGCCAGGGCTGCGAACCACCACCCCTGAAGGATCCTAGAGATATAATTGTAGGTGTCAGATAATGTTCAGCCAACCCCACAGACTCATAATATATTCCTCCCAATGAGGACATGTTTCTGTTGTCTCAGAATTAGTTGTCTCTGATTTTTTTGGTGATTCTTCAAATAATGGAGCAGGTTGACATGGCCTTGGCAGGCAGGGGGAGTATGGCAGACAGGAGTGATCTAGGCTCTCATGCTCAAAAACATGGACCCAGAAGAGGAAACATAAGGTGTGGACCCCACTGTGTGGAGCCATGGAAAGGGCTCTGAGTGCAGGCATCTGAAGACTTCTCTGCATAACACCCAGCAAGGAGGCAGGAACTACAGATCAGAACCATAACTGTAAAAACATTGTCCGATTTCGTAGACTTTTATAACAGTCCCATGTTTGTGTGTTTTTTACATTCCCCTCTGTAGCCCCATAGCAATTACCAGTAAATCCTTGACATTGTAAAAGCCGGCATGCTTGTTGTCAGGGCCTAAAGGAAAAGTGGAGGGCTTTGTGGCATAATATGTTGGAAGGAAGGAACCCCCAGACACAGCCTGGGTGTGGACAGCTTTCAAAAGAAAAGAAATTAGAGCTGTCAGGAATAAAGCTGCTGGGAGCAGGAGCCCATTGTGGCTCCATCATATATAAATGTGTAACTAACTCAATACTCAGCACATTGAATTTATGATTAAGTGTTTGTCATATGTACTTGTGTTCTAGTCCTAACCTCTCATTCCTATGGGTTGTATATCCTTGAGCATGTTTTTTATTCACCCAGAGCTCTCGTCTCCTCCTCTGTAAAATGGGGTATTGATGGCAGTCTTCAGGAAGTGCCCCCAAAGCATGAGAAGATGAACTGATAAACTTTAAGGACTCTGGGATTAAAGCCCAAAGTGACATGCCTCTGATGATATGTTGGTTTCCCCCAAGTGTCAAGTTTTAGTCTAAAAATTCATTTATGATGTCCATTCATTCACTCAACAAAGTTTTACTGAGTACCTACTATGTGCATGGCTCTACTCTAGGCACTTGAGACTCTGCAATGAACAACAATAACAAAGACCTAGTCTCCTCACTACCTGACCTCAGAACCTACTATACAGCCACGGTAGTCAAAACAGCCTGGTACTGGTACAACGACAGAGAAATTGACCAATGGAACAGAATTGAGAACGCAGATATAAATCCAGCCACCTACGGTCACCTGATCTTTGACAAGGGCCCAAAGTCCATCAAATGGGTAAAAGAAAGTCTTTTTAACAAGTGGTGCTGGAAAAACTGGATGTCCATCTGCAAAAAAAAGAAACAGGACCCATACCTCACACCATATACAAAAACTAATTCAAAATGGATCAAAGACCTAAATATAAAACAAAAACTCTAAAGATCATAGAAGAAAAAATAGGATCAATGCTAGAGGCCCTAATACATGACATTAACAGGATACAAACCATAACTAACAACACACAAACTCCAGAAGATAAGCTAGATAACCGGGATCTTGTAAAAATTAAACACTTATGCTCATCAAAAGACTTCACCAAAAGAGTGAAAACGGAACCTACGGACTGGGAAAAAATTTTTGACTATGACAAATCTGACAAAGGTCTAATCTCTAAGATCTACAGGAAAATCCAACACCTCTACAACAAAAAGACAAATAATCCAATTGAAAAGTAGGCAAAGGATATGAACAGACACTTCACCAAAGAAGACATTCAAGCTGCTAAAAGACACATAAGGAAATGCTCACAATCACTAGCCATTAGAAAAACGCAAATCAAAACCACAATGAGATACCATCTCATCCTGGCATTACTGGCACAAGTCAAAAAAAACAGAAAATAACAAATGTTGGAGAGGCTGCGGGGAGATTGGAACTCTTACGCACTGCTGGGAGGAATGCAAAATGGTACAACAATTTTGGAAAGCGATATGGCGCTTCCTTATAAAGCTAGAAGTAGAAATACCATATGATCCAGGAATCTCACTCCTAGGACTATATCCTAGAGAAATAAGAGCCATCACACGAATAGACATATGCACACCCACGTTCATTGCAGCATTGTTCGCAATAGCAAAAAGATGGAAACAACCTAGATGCCCATCAACAGCCGTATGGATAAACAAACTATGGTGCTTACAGTGCAATATTATGCAACAAAAAAGAACAATGATGAATCTGTGAAGCATCTCACAATGTGGAAGAATTGGATGGCATTATGCTGAGTGAAATAAGCCAATCACAAAAGGACTAGGTTTATGCACAAAAAGAAACAACATTTGATGGTTATGAGGGAGGGGAAGGGTGGGGATGGAAAACACTAGACAATAGATAAGTGGTAACTTTGGTGAAGGGTAAGACAGTACACAATACTGGGGAAGCCAGCACAACCTGTACAAGGCAAGGTCAGGGAAGCTCCATAGACCCATCCAAATTCCCTGAGGAACCGAATTACTGGGCTGAAGGCTGTGGGGACCATGGTCTTGTGGAACATCTAGCTCAATTGGCATAACATAGTTTATAAAGAAAATGTTCTACATTCTACTTTGGTGAGTAGCATCTGGGGTCTTAAAAGTCTGGAGTATCTAAGATACTCCATTGGTCTCCCCCCTTAGGGAGCAAGGGAGAATAAAGAAAACTAAAGACACAATGGAAAGATTAGTCCAAAGGACTAATGGACCAAAACTACCACAGCCTCTACCAGACTGAGTCTAGAATAACTAGATGGTGCCCATCTACCACCACTGACTACTCTGACAGAGATCACTACAGAGGGTCTCGGACAGAGCTGGAGAAAAATGTAGAACAAAATTCTAACTCACAAAAAAAGACCAGACTTACTGGCCTGACAGAGACTGGAGAAACCCTGAGAGTATGGCCCCTGGACACCCTTTTAGCTCAGTAATGAAGTCACTCCTGAGGTTCACCCTTCAGCCAAAGATTAGGCAGGCGCATAGGTCAAAAAGAGACTAAAGGAACACACCAGCCCAGGGGCAAGGACTAGAAGGCAGGAGGGGACAGGAAAGCTGGTAATAGGGAACCCAAGGTCGAGAAGGGAGAGTGTTGACATGTCATGGGGTTGGTAACCGGTGTCATTAAACAATACGCGAACTAACTGTTTAATGAGAAGGTAGTTTGTTCTGTAAACGCTGATCTAAAGTACAATAATTAAAAAAAATAAAAAATAGGCACATAGAAGAGAAAGTTAAATATATGTCCCAATGCCTTCCCACCCCCCTAAAAAAGACCTAGTCTCATGTTGTTTCTATTCTAGTGAAGGGAGACACAATAAACTTCATACATCATCTGTGTTGCTTTAATACAGAAACAAGAAAACATTATTTACAACCTCAAATTTCTTAAGTCCCCCCTTGCCCATGCTCCACAACCTTGGAGTCACATGGTGCTCCTTTTGCTGTGTACTGCCAAAGGCACGTAGTCCCAGATGGGAGAACTGAGAACAAGGGTATGGTGAGGATTAAGTAAAATGATGGAAGTCACCCCGCTGGAGGACTTCAAAATGCTATATAAAAGTAAGGGACGGCCCTGACTTTTAAGAATTTTATAATTCCAGGTTAACAACACACTCGTGCCCCCACATTGCAGACTCAGTGGCTGTCATTTAGGAACTATCTGAATGCTCTCTTACTCTCATGTCACTGTCAGATCCCAGTACTTGGGTAGTCTTAGGGTAGGATGCTGCCCAGACAATACACTTCTGGATATATGGGTGAAGGTCTTCTGTCAGTGTGCCTTCAAATCCACCAGTTAGGTTAAGCACTAACAATATGATCGAAGAAGAGCTTCATTTCAAGATGAAGGTGGGGGGAAGATTTGAGGAGAGCGCAGCCTGGGTCTTAAAGAACTTGTAACATGTCATGGAAAAAATGGCCATGAAAAAAGATGGCCAAAGTGCAGCTCGGAGGGTTAAATAACCCATTCAAAGTCACACAGCTAGTAAGGGGTGTAGTTGAGATGAGAACAGAGAGCTGTGCTCTTTCTCTACTTCCTTCTTGTTAAGAGATGCTGAACACGCACTGGTTCACATCATTCTCTCACTGTGCACACACTTGCCAGAGGATGAAAGAGAATTTTTCCTACTTATCTGGAACAAATTGGTACACATTCCTATCTTTTCTTCATTCTTTCTGACTCTATAATTTAGTGCAGAAAAGAATGTGAGGAAGAATCAAAGAATCTTGCAGTTGAAAGAACCATGGCAGAGATTTTATTCAGAGTTTCTTGGTTTTGGGTAGGAGCTGGGTAGGCTGCAAACCGAAGCCTGCAGAACGAATGTGACTGGTCCAGGGTCATACGGCTGGTAGTCAATAGCTGGGATGGGAACCCAGGACTCCTGACTTCCATCCAAGGCTCTGTCTCCCACTGTCATTCTGGAGGGCGTGTTGGTGTGGACCAGCACTCTTGGAAGACAGATTATTTAATGAGCCAAATAATTTTACCATAATGGCATGAACATTTCATAGTAAATCAGATCCGTTGTCACTGCAGCATGCCTAATTACCTACATGTGGGCAGCCAACATGAACTTTCCCCTTGAAATCCTTATTTCATGGAATATTGATTTCCCCAGATATATTGTCATGAGAAGGCTAACATTGACCAGGGATGAGATATGAAGTCTGGACTAAATACACCTTGAATTACTTTTATAGCAGCTGACCCCTAAACCTGGAATTTTATTTTATAAGGAAGATGCTCATAGTGGATTCTAAAGGAATATGAAAGTATATAATTAGTACATTAATGAATCATTTAGACCATAATAAAGGGGTTGGTTTGAGGTGAAGACTTAACTTTTATTTCAAATAGGGAGGCATTTGAGAGCATTTGCAAACTGGTGGCAAGGAACCAGTTGGGAGGTAGGTATGAACACAAGGGAGATGAAGGCTGAGTCACTGTGGGAATGAAGTCACTGAGGGTTGATGGGGTGGACTGGATTTGGACAGGAAGAGGACAGCATATTTTCTCAGACTGGAAATAAATGTGGGCAAAGATAGAAATAAATAGAAGATTGAAAATGTGTGTTGAGAGGCAATTAGGGTAAGGTGGGGGTCATAAGGGGTGCAGTCAGTTGAAGGCTGATGTCCTCCCAACCAATGAAATGTTAGAAGTATGATTTAGGCTGTAATTGGTACTCAACGTTTAGGGAGAAATGGGAGAGGTGGGCATTTCCTTCCACTCTCATCAACCTAATTTAAATTCTACTTAGACTCTTGGGGCTGCTCTTAGACCACATCAGCTTACAATATATTTTGCATCTTTTACTGCATCCAGCATTTACCACCATAACAGAATATGACCATCCACAGCCCTATATGATTCTCATCTTGTCCAAGATCTATAAAACCCAAATGCCACTGCCGTTGAGTCGATTCCAACTCATAGCAACCCTATAGCACAGAGTAGAACTGCCCCATATGGTTTCCAAGGCTGTAATCTTTATGGAAGCAGACTGCTACATCTTTCTCCCAAGGAGTGGCTGGTGGGTTTGAACTACCGAACTTTTGGTTAGCAGCTGAGTGCTTTAACCACTGTACCACCAGGGTTCCTTCCAAGATTTATACACTCTCCTTATCTGTATCAGTCAGGGTAGGTTAGGTTGTGCTGCAGTAACAACCCCCCAAATCTCTGTGGATTAAAACAACTGAGTTTTATTTTTTGCTCACACTAAATGTCTATCATGGTTTATGGTGGGTGAGGGTTGGGCTCTGCTCTACATTGTCATTCAGGGACTTGGGCTGACAAAGCAGCCACCTTCTTAAATGTTGCTGGTTCCATGCCAAAAAGAAAATAATGCTTTCTGAGGTCTTACCTCAGCAATTAAATGCTCAGGTCTGGAAGTAATGTGACACTCTTGCTCATACCTCATTGTCGAGATCTATTACCAAATCTCCACCTAGCACAGTGAGCAGGAAGAATAACCCTACTACATGCCTAGAATGGAGAAGAACCATAACTATTTAGTAAACTCTACTAGTGACTATGTTCCTTCTTCAACCAGACAGCACGGTCCCTGAAGGCAATGCCAAGTTGGGCCTCCTCCTTCTCTTGAGCAGCCACAGTACCAGTCACAAGCTAGCCTCCATGTCTTGGCTGTGCCCATAGAGCTCACCAATTCACACAATTCTGCAGGCCCACAGACCACAAAGTTCATGAGACAGACTAGGCTAGGAATGGGTGAGGCAAGGCCCTGAAAGCAGTGGATGTGAAGGATTATAGAGGATGAGGAACAAGTAGTAAGATACAAGAAAGGAGTTACCTCACAATGATAGGGGTACTCATGCTGCCATCTTGAGTGATCTAGTCCTCCTAATACCTCTAAAGAGTAGGAGTGTGCACTCCCATGAATGTCTTGATGAGGGGATAAGGGCAACTCAGCACCCACACAAGCTCAAGCCCTATGATACCTCCTCCAACCCAGGACCCTGAGGGACAGGTTGTGAGTGATCATGCTGCCATTCTGCATGTCTTCATGTGTCTTCAAACATTCTTCTTCTCATGAAAGATCCTGGGGTGGGTCTGTCATTGATGAAATTATCTGCACTTGCCTGTTTTAACCTTTCTACAGGCCTGCTGTTGAAGTAACTGACTGTTTTGACCTTGAACCCAACAACTCTCCAATGAAGTGGTCAGCAAAGGAGGCCAAGGGAGGCAGGCAACTTGCCCAAGGCAGGGTGGCTAGTGACTAGAAGTCCTGCCTCCTCACACTTCCCAATATGCCACGTAGTATCCTGACTAATAGTCCCTTGACAGAGGTTAGTTTTTTCAGAAGCAGAGTAAAAATAACCCTAGTCTTCTAAATTTGAGGGATAATGTGGCTCTTTCCCATTTTTTAAAGGCATCCTAAGTATGAAATAAGACAGAGAAGTTTCCTTCTGTATAAGACAACAGCTCAAAGTCAGCAGACAGCTCTGGGCTATACAGCCAGCTTGGTCTTGAATCTGCCAGGTCCCTTTAAGTTGCAGAACTCAGAGGTAGGAAGGTCAAATGCGGGTCAGTGGAAGTTTCCACACTCTGTGTGTCTGGGCCAGCATCTCTGTCTATCTCTGCTTGGGAAGGGTGGGCCCTGTTCCCACAAGCCTGAGATTTATGAGTTCAGTCTGCGAGGGGGTGTTGGCCTTTATTTCTCGGCATGTACAAGTGGGTTTCTCCAATGGTAAACAGAGCTACAAAGAAAATTTGGAACTGGTACCCCTCAGCCTGCCTCAGGCTAACTCCCTGACCCTTTCTCTCCTTATGAGTTTTAGGTGCATCCACGTGTACACACACACACACACACACTCACATACACATGTACTTAGCTCTAAAATGAGACAGACTGATAGAATGGTTTGCATCCAGATCTCCTCACATACTCAGCCAAATCAATCACCAGCCTCCCATTGACTACATAAAGCTGCAGCTTCGGTTGCTACCTGAAGATGCCTTAAACACACACACACACACACACACACACACACACACACACACACACACACACACACACCCCACTTTGGAAAGCTTTCTTCACCTTACCTCCCAGACCTCACCAGAACCTCTCATAAACCTGACCTTTTGGGCAAAGCTGGAGGTATTCTTAGTCCACACTGCTCTGCAGTGATCTGTTAGTGGAAATGCAATCTCACACTCTGAGATCCTTCATTTAATACACTGGAATATTAAGAGGCAAAAGCTGTAAGTATTGAAGGTCCACATGGATATTAAGTGGATATTAAGTTGTCAAGGATTTCATTTTACTTGCATCCACCATCAATGCCCATGGAAGCAGCAGTCAGAAAATTAAACAACGTAATGCATTGGGCAAATCGGCTGCAAAAGACCACTTTAAAGTATTAAAAAACAAGTTGTCAATTTGAGGACTAAGGTGAGCCTGACTCAAGCCATGGTATTTTCAATCGCCTCATATGTATGTGAAAGCTGGATGGTGAATAAGGAAGACCAAAGAAGAATTGATGACTGAATTGTGGTGTTCGTGTAGAATATTGAATATACCACGGATTGCCAGCAGAATGAATACATCTGTCTTGGAAGAAATACAGCCAGAATGCTCCTTAGAAGTGAGGGTGGTAAGACTTCAACTTTGGACATGTTATCAGGAGGAACCAGTCCCTGCAGAAGGACATCATGCTTGGTAAAGTAAAGCATCAGTGAAAAAGAGGAAGAACCTCCATGAGATGGATTACTGACACAGTGGCTGCAGCAATGGGCTCAAACATAACAATGATTGTGAGGATGGCACAAGACCGGGCAGTGTTTCATTCTGTTGTACCTAGCGTCGCTATGTGTTGGAACTGACTCGAAAGCACCTAACCGAAACAACTTTATTATTCCTTGGTTTTCTCTTTGAACTGGTATTAGGTTATTCCATTCTTATTTTCTCACATGAAACAAGGCCTAAGCCATCTAGAATTCTTAGTTCTGCAATAGAATGACCCACACCAACTTTGTTTTCTTAAGGAAGCAGAGCACAGATTGCCTGTTGAAGCAATATGCACATCTCCCCTTAACTCAATTCCCCGCCTGACACTCTAGTGCCTTGTAGCTTTCAATGGGGACCGAGCTGGAGCCTAGGGGTCAGGGTAAAAGGGCAAGGCAACTTTCTTCTCTACTGAGTCAGGGCAGGCTGGGATGATTTATAGGACCCGAGTGACCCCTCAGGAGAGGGAAGAGGAGGGTCATGGACTCATTTGCTTTCCTTCCTGTTCTTAGGGGGGCACTCTGTCCTTGGAGAAGCAGGTCAGGGTGCACTGCTGCAGCCCTGGAGAGAAATCAGAGGCTGTTCAGCGTAGGGACTGATGCACGTGGTGGGGTGGAGAATATCTTGGACCTGGTGTCACAAGAACCAGAGATGACTCTGTGTTCTGCCACTGACCAACTGTAGAACCCTGGGCAAGAGACCTCACTTCTCTCAGCCTCAGCTTCCTCCTCATTGGTCAGACTGCTGTCTGCCAGTATGCCTGGCCATTTCTTTTGCAGACTTCATGCTAATCTCATAATTCCCTCCTTATACACACTCACACATGTACATGTATACATGCACACACACAGGCACACACATGCGCGCGCACACACACACACACACATACACATATTCTTTTACAGTCATCCGAATCATCTCCAGTTCAAGTTCTACCTCCTGCCTTCCTGGGTCTTCCCAGCCTACCCTGATCACCGGCTTGTCTGAACTTCCATGGTGGCTCCACACAAAGTTTCACTTCAATTTCCCTGTCATTTCCAGGCTGTTTACATTTCTGTGTTGTCTCCAAACGCATAGTTCATTCCCCAGCAGCCCCAAGTTCAAGGTCCTCTCCTTCCTCATTCTCCATAGTGTGCAGAAATGAATTGTCTGTGATGCTAATGATGCTTAAGCCTCAGGGCCTTTCAATAGCACAGATACCTCCCAAGGCCCTGCAATGCTTTTATGTGATCGTGTGTTTTTATGTAGTTGGTGAAAGTAAGATATTTTTAACTATAATCTGTTAATATTTATGTTTCTTTCACCTCTGACTTCCCCTGTCATACTTCCCTCACTTCACGTGGCCACTTTGGACACTGGCTAAGGGGCAGTTGAGTTGGGGATGTGTTTGGTTTGGGCTTAGTGGGATGTACTGATGTGGTGTTTAGTCTGTATAATTAAGTTATCTCTAGCTGTCACAAGGACACTCCCACTGCCCCTGTGCAGTCACACTGTGTGTTGGGTCTTGAAGGAGCAGTGAAGTTGTCTGGAGACATGAACATGTCCTATGGTGCTGGACACTGGAAATATATGAATAGTGGAGGAGAAACAAAGTTTAAAATGTACAGAGCCAGAAGCTAGTCCGTGGTTGTATAGTAAAGAATTTGACCTTGCCCCAAAAGAGATTTGGCTTTTGTCCTTGGCTCCTGGGTGTGGGGGAGGGGGATCTTTGTTTGCCCGGGAGCTTTAGGCTAGTCAGGCAGTTAACAATATGATTTAGGTTGGGTGCCGGCCACACCTGAGGGTGGGAGCTGGAAATGTCAGAAAGACCAATAATGTGATTTAGGGTTGGGGCTTTGGGTTATGCAGTAATAGTGGACCTGAAAACTGTGGTCAGCCACATAGGCAATCATTCAATCACGTCTATGTAAAAAAGTCTCAATCAAATCTCTGAACAGCAAGGCTTGAATGAGCTTCCCTGATTGGCAATACTCTGTGTGTATTCTCACACATTGATACTAGCACAGTAACTTGTCCTGTCTCACATGGAGAGGACAATGGAAGCTCCAAGTTTGGTACTTCTCCTGTGCTCTGCTATATGCGCTTGCTCTTTTGGCAAATATTAATCTGTATCCTTTCCTTGTAATAAACCATAACCGTGAGTATAAGAACTTTCAGTCAGTTCTGTGAATCCCTCTAGCGAATGATCAAACCTGATGGTAGTTTTGGGAACCTCCTGAACTTGAAGTTGGTGTCAGAAATGAGGGCAGTCTTGGAACTGTGCTCTCTAACCTTGCAGTTGGCCTAAACTCCTCTCAGTGGGAAAGCCCTCCAGTCATCAGGCATGTAAGATTGTAATCAGAGGATCTTGTTCTCATCATTGCCTGGTCAAAATGGAAGTTCTCTCTTGTCAGGAATATGTGATCATGCAAAGTAATACAATTATAAAAGCACCATTCATCTTGTTTCTTTTTTGATGGGAATTGCCTACACAGAACTTATCAGAATCCGCATGTTTAAATGTCTTGCTGATTTGACAGGAAATACTGACTTTGACAGAGATAACATAAAACTCATTATACACCACTACAATGAGGACACCGATGACAATCTGGTTAATAAGTTTCATAAATTCTAAGAGCATTTTAGATTTGTCGCTGCAAAAGAAAACTCGATATGCTCTGTAATCTCATAGCTCTTATATGAGAAATGCTTGACAGAGGTTTTCCCAAAGTTGATAATAATCTTGCAAATTCACATGTCTTTGCCAGTGATGAATTCTGAGACTGAAAGAAACCTTTCCAAACCATGAATAATAAAATACAAAATTTGATCAACTTGTTAGAGGAAAGACAGAATTATCTTTGTATTCTCTCTATAAAAGCTATATTGAAAAATTATAGTCACTTAAAGAGACAATCAAAGAGTTTGTGGTAAAAAAAAAAAAAAAACGTAGTAAGATAAGTACCATGGATATGTGTCAGACAGTTACTCTAGATCTTGTGATGCCTGTGGCATTTGTCAACTTTTTAAAAATTGTAATTTGCTGTGATTTCTTTTTCTCTTTTGAAATAAAATTTAAGTTCCCTGTATAATTTTGCATTTGTCATTTTGAATTAATTTTCTTCAAGATCCCCCTCCTTCCTAAACTGTGAGAGCTTTGTGTCCCATCCAACCTGGGGCTGCCCTACCTGTACCCCTAAGCTCTGCTGAGAGGCCCCTCTTCTAGCTCCTCCTTGGTCTGTGTCTACCAGCAGAGGGTTTGGGAATGAGTCTAGGTTAGCAGAGACGAGGACAACACCAGGAACTGGTGGGGAACATGGGTCTGGCTGACCACACATATCTTTGGAGACCACCTGATTCTTATCCTAAAAAGGGCAAAACTTTTGTCATGCTGACTGTGAGGGCCCAAACCCTCCCAAGCAACTGTCTCATCAGGGCCTGGCTGGGCCTACCAGCTCCCCCCTCCCCACAAGCTTCCTTTTAATAAAATTTAATGTTTTCATTTTCAAAGACCTAGAAAATCCAAACACTTTTTAAAAGCCCTGAGGAACTATAAAAATTAATAGCACAGGGATAATTTCTTTTTCAGTGGCGACTCAATTAAACCTGCCAAAGTCAGACAGTGTGATTTAAATGCACCGCTTGCAAAGGGACCCGGGCGGAGCAGGCAAACATGTAATGAAACAATAATATTTACCAATTACCCTCTTGGATGTTTCCCACCCGGCCCCTTGCCCCCAGGGAGAATTTTTTCCTTCCCTCCCTCCCCTCCAGGGGCCAGAGCTCAGCATCCCTAATTGTTTTCTCCTTGAATGGTCACATTGCTATCAACAAGTGACTGAACTGGTTCTCTGCTCAGGCTAATGGAAAAATACCACCCGGGCTGGCTGCCCAGGGCAGCAGGCCACATGGACAGCATCCTGAGTGTGGGGCTGAGATCAACTGTGGAAATGCAAGAGTAGCTCCAGACTCATCTCAGCCAGGTCCTCCAGCCAGACCAGACCTCTCACCTTCCATGCTTAGTCCTGCTGCAGGGCACTTGCTCCTGCCGTGCCCCTGCCAGGAATGCCCTTTCTCCTACTTATTGAACACCTGCTACTGTGCACTTAAATCTTCTATTTTCTTTGAGGTCCCTATCAAGATCAACTTCTACTGTGCTGGTTTGCTGTTGCTGTGATGCTGGAAGTTATGCCACCGGTGTTTCAAGTACCAGAGGGTCACCCATAGTGGACAGATTTCAACAGAGCTTCCAGACTAAGACAGACTAGGAAGAAAGGCCTAGTGATCTACTCCCAAAAATCAGCCACTGGAAAACCTATGGATCACAACAGAATATTGTTCAACATGGTGCTGGAAGATGAGTTTCCTAGGCTGGAAACCAAAAACCAAACCCATTGCTGCGAAGTTGACTGACTCACGGAGAACACAAAACCAAAAAAACCCGTTGCTGTCGAGTCAATTCCGACTCATAGAGATGCTATTGGACAGAGTGGAACTGTCCCACAGCGTTTCCAAGGAGAAGCTGGGGGATTTGGACTGCCGACCTTTTGGTTAGCAGCCAAGCTCTTAACAACTGTGCTACCAGGGCTCCCATGGCGACCCCATGCCTTAGAAAGTAGAACTGCTCCATAGGGTTTTCTTGGCTGTAATCCTTATGGAAGTAGATCACCAAGCCTTTCTTCCACAGCACTGCTGGATAGGTTTGAACCACCAACCTTTAAGGTTAGTAGTTGAGCTCAAACCATTTGTGCTACCCAGGAATCTTCTAGGTGGAAGGCACTGAAAATACACAATGGCCACAACAGTGGACCAGAGCATACCAACAATCCTGAAGATGGCACAGGACCAGGCAACATTTCATTCTATTGCACATGGAGTCACCAAGAGTTGGAGCTGACTCCAGGGCAACTAATAACAACACCACCATGATAAAATCCCTATCCATGCAGATTTCCCCTTTAATCTGACTACCTTCAGCTCTTCTATATGGAATCAACTGCCTACTACCTCTTAAATGCATGTGGGCAGTCTGGGCACTGTCCTAGAGCTTTTAGCAGGTAAGCTCAAGACAGGCTCATCTCCATTGCTAGACTGTAAGCTCACTAAAGGCAGGGATTCCTGGTCCGCATGCTTTGCATTATTTAGTTTGGTGCTCTGCATGTGATGAAGGCTTAATAATTGCCTGACTTGAAATGGCAGCTCAACATTTTTTCTGCCACAGGAGAGTTAACTGAGCCACAGAAAACAGGTACTAGGATTTCAATGCAGCATTGTTTACACAGGGGAAAAAAAAGACCTGACCTAAATGTCCACGTCCATCATTGGAACTGGATTAAGAAAATATGGAATATGACGGCAGGCTATAGCCAGTTGCCATCGACTTGATTCCGACTCATGGCGACCCCATGTGTTACAGAGTAGAACTGTGCTCTGTAGGGTTTTCAATGGCTGTGACCTTTCAGAAGTAGATCGTCAGGCCTTTCTTCTGAGGAGCCTCTGGGTGGACTTGAACCTCCAGCCTTTCAGTTAGTAGCAAAGTGCTTAACCATTTGTGCCTCCCAGGGACTCCTATGGCATGTTATAAAACCAAATCAAATCCGTTGCCTTGGAGTTGATTCTGACTCATAGTGACCCTATAGGACAGAGTAGAACTGCCCCATAAGGTTTCCAAGGCTGTAAATCTTTATGGAAGCAGACTGCCACATCTTTCTCCAACCGAGTGGCTGATGGGTTTGAACCACCAAGCTTTTGGTTAGCAGCCGAGTACTTAACCACTGCACCACCGGGGCTCCTTTGGCATGATATAGAGCAATGAAAAAAAGGAAGTAGTATGTATAAACTATCTATAAATCTCAAAAATAGAAATGTTGAATAAAAAAGACAAGTTGAGGAATAATATGTTTGTTAAGATACAATCAATGTAAACTGAATTCCCTATCAACCAATACTGTAAACTGTTTTATGGATCTGTATGAATATATCCAGGTTTGAACACATGGATGAGAAAGAAAAACATCCAATTCCCGGTAGTGGTTGCCTCTGGAGAAGGAGGGATTGGGGTGGCGAGTGGGACCCAAGACTCTTTAATTCCTCCTGGATATTTTTTTCTTTCCATTATAAAAATCTGAAGCAAAGAAGAACATGTTAATATTTGCTAATTCTTCTTGG
This sequence comes from Trichechus manatus latirostris, assembly GCF_000243295.1. Classification (NCBI taxonomy): domain Eukaryota; kingdom Metazoa; phylum Chordata; class Mammalia; order Sirenia; family Trichechidae; genus Trichechus; species Trichechus manatus. Next base: position 1,827,639 of record NW_004444014.1, read on the forward strand.
TGAGCACTTGGTGTCCTAGCAATAGAGACTGGCACGATGTCAGCCCAAGGACTGCCCCCCTCCTCTTCCCTGCTGGGCCTCATTTCCCAGCCTCCTCTGCAGTGAACTGCAACCATGTGACCACGCTCTGGCAGAGAGGGTGAGGGTGTGCATGTGAGTGATGATTCCTGAAATGCCTGGCCTGGGTCAGCAGCCCTAGCAGTAGGCAGACAGACTGTGGGTTTAGCAGTCGCCCTTTGCAGACAGGTTCTCCATGCTAAGTGTGACTGCAAGGAACAGAAGGAGCTAAAATGACTGCTGAGCAGAGTGTCCAGAGCTTTCTGCTGCCTACAGGATGAAGGTGAAGTCGTGCATTGCCTGCTGGCCCCCACACAGGCACTTACTCTTTAATTCATCTTGGCTGGCCTCCTCCTCACTGTCCCACAAAACACACCTTGCTCATTTCTGATCTCCCCACCAGAATGCCCTCCCTACAGCTCTCTGCTTTTACAACACATGTTTTTGGGTGTGTTGAGTTGACTCCTACTCGTAGTGACCCCATGTGACAGAGCAGAACTACCCCACAGGACTTCCTAGGCTGTAACCTTTGTGGAAGGAGCCTGGTAGTGGTTCGAATCCACTCAGTGGCTCTGTAGGAGGAAGACTTGGTGATCCGCTCCCATAAAGATTACTTATGGAGCAGGTAATCTGCTCTATCACATGGGTCACTATGAGTTGGAATCAACTCAATGGCACCCAACAACACCACCACAAATCTTTATGGAAGCAGATTACCAAATCTCTCCTGCGGAGCCGCTGGGTTGGTTCAAACTGCCAACCTTTCTGTTAGCAGCACAGTGCTTAATCACTGGGCCACCAGGGCTCCTTTTCACAGCATACTCAACCGCAAAACACTTTTGCCTGACCCAGGCTGCTGTCCCCTGCCCCCCGCCCCCACTGTCCTTCCAGTCCTCAGAACTCTTATCTATACTGCTTGTTTTGGCTTTAACCATGCACTGCTCTATGTTGTTGCTTATATCTTGGTGACAGGGACAATGCCTTATCTCTGTATCCCTCTGTGAGGGAATGACCCAAGTTGACTTTTTCTGTTCTAAGTGGAGAGGACAAGAATAACAGATTCCAATCTGGAGTTCTCTGTTGAGTCTGATGGGTTCACAACACATTGTTCAGAATTTACAGAGTCAGGGTAAAAGGGGGGCTTCATGAAGAGGGATGGGGGACAAGCAGGACTGCCACCCCAGGACTAGAAGAGAGAGAGAGAGGACAAGGGCATGGAGGCCTCCCTATAAGAAGCTACTGGGGAAGAGGGCTCTGGACCTGACCGGAGTTTCATTCTCAGTGATGGGAACACCAAGGCTAACTCCAGATAAAGTTTCTTAATACTGCTTTAAACTTGGTGGCTCCTTGTGCATATCATTTTTGTTTTCACTTTTGGTTCTTCTGTAGAGACTCCAGATAAGATTCTGTAGCATGCAAAGGTGTTGTTTATTTCAGAGGCAGTTGGTTCAGAGGTCCAAGTGGGAATCAGCACTGGATCCCTCAGCCAGCCCTCAGGGAACAGAAGGCTCAGAAGGGAGAATCAAAGGCCAAGGCAGAAAAGGGTGGAGGTAACTGTCCTAAATCCCTTAGGTTTGTGGGTAGGAAGAAAGTAGTGATAGGGGGCTTTAGGGTGGAGAGGAGGTCTTAGGGGTAGGGATAGGGTCCTCATCTGAGGTGTAGCAATGACCAGTTACTGACCTTGTGACCTTTACAAAGCCATTTAGCCACCTGAGACTCAGATTCCTTCTTTTTAGATGAGGAATGATACAACCTTGCTGGGTTGTTTTGAGGTTTAATTGAACAAAATATGTGAAAGGCTTTATCAGCCCTTGAGTGTTATACAAATATATGCCATCACTGTGGTATTATAATAGATGCCAGATAGATGTTTGCTAGGCAGAATGAATAGACTGATGGATGAGTGAGTGAATGGATGAAGGAATGATCTCCCTAGGGATGGGGCAAATGCTCACATGTGGCCTGAGGCCTGGCGTATGGACAGGTGGGCAGACTCAGTATCTAGAAAGGGCCATTTAGTAGAGACTTGGGGCCACACCCAGGAAGCCCCTGCTCCACGACCTTGATTTGGCTGATCCCTTATCCCCTAAGGGCCACCTTGGGTGAAGGCTTCCTCTTCCCCAGGGGAAAGCTATTGGGCCAGAACTGGGTGCTTGAGGCTAATGAAGGGTTCTGTGGAGCCCAGAATTGAGTCCTCTCCAAAAAAGCCATGGGAACCAAAGCAGTTCCTCAGATGTTAGTAATCTGGTCTTTACAGAGTTTAGCCAAAAGGCACACAGAGTACAATAGCCACATGTTTAGAAAATGAAGAAACAACCGGGAAGGAAATTAGGGAAGACCCTGACATAAATATAGGACACACATACCTTGGAGGGGAATATAAGACCATACACTATTTATACCTTAGGGCTCTGTCTACCTGAGAAAACTAACCCCCTGATTTCCTGGGAGATAAAAGTCTGAACATCCTAGTCTGACACTGGAGCCGTCTGCACACTGGCCAGACCATCTTTCCAGGGTTCTCTCCAGCTTTGGCTGCCTTGCACAAACTTGCACTCTGCCAAGAGCTGAGCACACCAACCCAAGTGAACATGCTATTTTGTTCTTCTCTTTCCAGCCAGCTGCACCATGTCATCAGTGACTCCCTCAAATCCCACTTTTCTTTCCACTGGATCAAGGGGGTTTGCCCCAACTCCATCTTTCAGTTCAACCCTCTCCCTTTCTCTCCTCCCTGATCCGAGTGCTCTGCTCTGTGTTTGACTCAGCATTCCCTGCCTCGCACTGTGGCTGTGTAAGTGTCTCCTCTTTTCTTTTACAGTGTGAACTCCCTGAGGGTACAGGCTGTGTCTAGCCTATAATTCCTTATAGCCTCTTCTTTACCTAGCATAGTGCTGGGCACATAAGGAACTCAAAAATATTGTTAACTGGTTGAGAAGGCAGAGTCTTTAGTGACCTAGTACTACCTTGGTCCTTAGCATCTCTGGACAAATGGACATTTGTGGGGAATTACAACTTTTCATACTCTCCAAGGTGAAAACATTAACAGGTGACCAACACCTAGCTTCAGCTCACCTATTCAACCTCCATATCCTCCTGCCCACTCCCCTGCCACCCAGCAAGGCTAGACTCATTATTATGTCTCTACACGACATACCCCAAACCTGTTGCCACTGAGCCGATTCTGACTCATAGCAATCCTATAGGACTGAGTAGAACTGCCCCATAGGGTTTCTAAGGAGTGGCTGGTGGATTCAAACTGCTGACCTTTTGATTAGCAGCCAATCTCTTAATCACTGTGCCATCAGGGCTCCACACAACATACAACACCTGCGTATCCCTATACTGGTGGTGCTGTTTTTTTTTTTTTTTTTTTTTTTAATATTAACTCTAGTGTTTTATTGAAAAAAAATTTTTAAAATTGTACTTTGATGAAGGTTTACAGAACAAGTAGTTTCTCATTAAACAATTAGTACTCATATTGTTTTATGACATTGGTTAACAACCCCACAACATGTCAACACTGTCCCTTCTCGACCTTGGGTTCCCTATTACCAGCTGCCTTCTAGTCCTTGCCCCTGGGCTGGTGTGCCCCGTACTGTTGTTTTGTTTTATGGGTCTGTATACTCTTTGGCTGAAAGGTGAACCTCAGGAGTGACTTCATTACTGAGCTAAAAGTGTGTCTGGAGGCCATACTCTGGGGGTTTCTCCAGTCTCTGTCAGGACAGTAAGTCTGGTCTTCTTTTGTGAGTTACAATTTTGTTCCACATTTTTCTCCAGCTCTGTCCAGGACCCTCTGTTGTGATCCCTGTCAGAGCCGTCAGTGGTGGTAGCTGGGCACCATCTAGTTGTACTGGACTCAGTCTGGTGGAGGCCATGGTAATAGTGGTCCATTATTCCTTTGGACTAATCTTTCCCTTGTATCTTGTTTTCTTCATTCTCCCTTGCTCCTGAAGGGGTGAGACTAGTAGAGTATCTTAGATGGCTTCTCACAGGCTCTTAAAACCCCAGATGCTACTCACCAAAGTAGAATATAGAACATTGTCTTTATAAACTATGTTATGCCATTTGAGCTAGATGTTCCCTGAAAGCATGGTCCCCACAGCCCTCAGCCCAGCAATTTGGTCCCTCAGGGAGTTGGGATGTATCTATAGAGTTTCCATGACCTTTCCTTGTACAAGTCATGCTGGCTTCCCCAGTATTGTGTACTGTCTTGCCCTTCAGATGGTGCTGTTTTTGTGGTTTCTTCTTTGCTCTATATCTATTCAGTTCCTAATCACTCTGCTTCCACTGCCGAGGCAGCCCGGTGTGGCCTCCGGTAAGCATTCTTCACCAGTGCCATTCCTGTCTGATTTCTCTCTTACAGTCCCATCAGGGTGGGGTGGGATACACAAGATTCAAAGACTGACACATGAGGCAGGCTCATACTAGTGATATAAGGGATGGGAGTTCTGAGATGGTGGGCTCATTTCCAGTGAAGCTCCTTAGGGATTCACAGAGAAGGTAGCATTTTAAATGAGCCTGGAGGACAGGTAGGATTTGGACTGGCAGAAGAGAAAGAAAGATGAGGAAGCAAGAGGGCCAAGAGTATTGGGGACAAGTGAATTGACAGAGGGTCTGGAAAGGATGGATATAGGAGATGGGGCAGAAAGGTAGAAGAGGGATCTGGAATGGGAATTATTTGATAGGCTAAGTGGCATATAGCTTGGTAGGCTCTCAAATATGATTCACCTACTTATACCTGAAGTGGCTTCTGAGTGTCTGTGAGTACCCAGCCTTGTGCTAGGCCAGGGGCAACCAGGTTGGCTCATACCTGTGTCACTCATGGAAATGCCCAAATCCTCAGGCATGGGGTGAATTCATGAGGGGAGCCCCCTCATGGGTCCACATTCATGGAGGTTTAGGGAGGGGCTCTCCTAAGCTCTTAACCCACTTTAGGGGTGTGACTAGTCTCTTTTGTGGTTGTTGTTAGTTGCCATTGAGTTGTCTCCCACTCATGGTGACCTTATGTATCACAGAATGAAACATTGCCCAGTCCTGCACCATCTTTATGATCTTTGATTCTTTTGAGCCCATTGCTGTGTCTATTGTGTCAATGCATATCATTAATCTCTAGGCAAGATTAACTAAATGGGCAGAAAACTACTGCTAGGTTCCTTGTGCTTCATAGACAGAAGAGTGAGAGCTTCCTACTTGGGAGAGGGAAAAGTAAGGGAGGTGACCACACTGGGACGGAATGCTACTCACAGACCTGGACCCAATATGTGGGGCCTCTGACATGCCCAATGAAGGGAATAGCTGCCCATGGATATACTCCAACTCCAGGGAAGCTTGGTACCCTGAAAGAGGTAGGGTTTAGGGACATTTTTGGAGGGAGGTCACAGAGGAGTCAAACCCAGCTGCTCAAGGCTATATCCAAATATCTTTTCCCTGGAAAGTTCAAGACCACACAGCTATGTAACCCGGCCTGCAGTGTGACAGGACTGTCAGAAAAATAAATAAAATTTAGACATGTGATGGGGCCTGACAGCCTGGCTTGACACCTCTTTTTATAAGAGACATTGGCAAACCAGAAAGCAACCAGACAACAGCGGCGGGAGTGAGACAAGGCCTAGTGCAGGAACTGTTAAGAAAGGAGAAATAATAAGTATGGAGAAGAGATGATGCGGGTGGGGGTGGTAGAGGCTACAAAATAGCAGTTGTCAAATACCTGATGAACTGTCATCGGGATGAGGGTTCAACTTTTGTGGGTAGTGCTTCCATGCGGGCAAAACTAAGAATTTTAGAGAATATTGGTTTTCAGACAATGAAGGCTGTACTGCAAAGGATGATGCTGCCTGAACTAGAATTACCTGCTGTTTCTTGAGCGCTTACCTTGTGTGGGGCCTGATGCTAAGCACATTTCACTGTACCTGAAAGCTGGCTGTACTCAGGTTTGCAGATATGTCACTGTTATGGGTTGAATCATGTCCCACAAAATATGTGTGAAGTCTTAACCCCTATACCTGTAAATATGACCCTGTTTAGAAATAGGGGTTTTCTTTTGCTCTGTTAATGAAGTCATACCAGAGTAGGGTGGGCCCTAAACCTAATCATTTGTAAGTGATGTCTTATAAAAAGAGCAGAATAGACATACACACACACCCACAGGGGAAGGCAGATGCCATGTGAGGATCTGTCTACAAGCAAAAGAACACCAAAGATCACTGGCAGATACCAGAAACTAGGAGGGAGGCCCACAGAAGGAATTGACATGGCTGAGATCCTGATTTGGACTTTTAGCCTCCCAAACTGTGAGAAAATAAATGTCTGTTCTTTAAAGGCAGTCATTTGTAGTATTTTTAAAAATTATGGCAGCAGTAGATAACTAAGACAGTCATTTTGGGTTTAATGGGAATATGTGGGGGGAATGCTTTCTTTTGGTAAGAATATTCAAAGAGAATTATTATATGCATAAACTTCTTATACTTAATATTGGCAATATCATTGTAGGAGTAGTGTGCTCTCAGAAGGGGGGAAAAGTCACAGAAACATCCCCCACTCCCATTGGTGCTCCATATGAGGGAGCAAATTTTAGCAGAAACAACCTGCCTACATAATTTTTGGCATGCACTCTCAACTCATCATTGCATATAATGGCACACACACACAAATTGTATACAAGACCACATATAAGTCAATATAGATTATACTGTATAAATATAAAATAGAATTTCAAGCAGCAAGGATTTCCAAAGGCCTTTTCTCTGGCATTTGGAATCTCCACGTCATATGTTATCTCATTTAATCCCCACAAACATCCCATGAGAGAGAGATTATTATCATCATTTTATTGATGAGAAAACTGTTTTAGGCTGGGTTCTCTAGAGAAGCAAAACCAGTTAAGCATATAAATATATATACATAGAGAGAGACTGATATCAAAGAAATGGCTCATGCAGTTATAGAGACCGGAACGTCCCAATCCCTGGATCAGGATACAGGCTTCTTCTGATTGACATAGCCGCAGGGGCTGGCCAAGCCAAGATTGGCAGGTCAGAGAGCAGGGCTCTTGCAATAGGCTGTGAAGATGGATGAATCCCAAGATCAGCAGGTAAGCTGCTAGCTCAAGTCCTAAGAACCGGAAGTCAGACAAATAGGAGTCAGCTGCAGGATCCAGAGCAGGCAAAATCCGGGATGTCCACTTATATTTGGATGCAGGCCACACGCCCAAGGAAACTCCCTTTCAAACGATTGGCTCCTCACAGCAGATCCCATCATGGGGGTGATCACGTATACACACTGAGAAACGTGGCCCAGCCAAGCTGACACATAATCTTAACCATGACAGAAACCAAGACACAGAGAGAGTAACTAAATTGCCTAAGATCACTTAGCTAGTGAGTAGCTGCAGTAGCACTTGAATTCAGGTCTGTTTGAAGGTCTTAGCTTTTTGCTCTACGGCGGGTATCTAAGCAGAGGCTGATATGACATTCTCAGGGACACTTGAGAGGGAGGGAATTTCTGCCTGGGGATGGATAAGATCCCTTTCAGTTCTGTCTATAGTCTGGTCTACAAGGTTTTCAGGCCAACACTGAAACATAAGCTAAGGTGAGCCATGCCTCCCTCCAAATCCCAGGCAATGCTGATGACATGGCATTGGACATGCAGAGAGGCAGAGGGGGGTGAGAAGTTTGTTTACACCCCCATCCTCAAATCTCTGTTTTCTTTACAATTTGTCCTTGTTGTTCCTTTAAGGGTACCTAGCCCTTGGGGGAAATGAGCCCTGGTGGCTCATCGGTTAAGAACTTAGCTGCTAATTGAAAGATTGGTGGTTTGAGCCCACCCAGTGGCTCCATGGGAGAAAGACCTGGCAATCTGCTCCTGTAAAGATTACAGCCACGAAAACCCCATGGGGCAATTCTACTGTCACATGGGGTCTGTATGAGTGGAAATTGACTTGATGGCACCTAACAACAGCAACAACATCCACTGGGGACCAGAGGCAGCTGATTTCTCTTGATGGAGGAACACTAAGCACCCAGTTGGATAAGATGGAGCTGGAGGGCCTTGAATGCATCTACTCAGAATTTCTCAGCCTTTTTCACCCCCTGAGAAAATATATTCCCCTCCTACCCCTGGAGTTCCAGAGATGCCCTGAGTTTTGGTGGGCTGGGCGGTGCCCATTTTGAATTCTAAGGTCAGTTTATGAATCCTCACCAGCCAAGAGGATTCTGTTGAGTTATTCTTTCTGCAGATTGTACTAGGAAAGCCACAGATACACTAAACTATATCACACTATTGAATTGTCTTTTTCAAACCTGAATATTTCCCTCTCCCCTCCCTTTCCGTCTGCCCTCACAATGGAGAATCACTGGTCTAGTATAACTCTTGGAGCTGTGAAATGGAGAAATGAATTAATTGGGTCACAGTCACAAAATAATCTGATCACTTCTAGTCAACAAATATTTATTGAGCAACTGCTGTATGACTGGTATCCTAAAGGTAGCAGGTACATTTACCTTTTCAAGGCAATCTCAGGAAAAGGGACCACCTGACCAAAAGACTGAATGTTTAGTGGTAGAATTTAGGTACTGGTGGGGTATGTAGCTCTTTAGTTGGGAATAGTCCAGAGAGCCCTAAAATCACACAATATAGACAGAAGTCTGCTCAACCAATGCAAAAAGGGTCAGCCCTGCCTGGATGCCTAGGTTTGAAGACGGTAAACATGAAGAAAGTTAGCGATCTCTCCCTAAAGTAACCGCATTTCCCTGCTGTCCCTCTCTTGTCAACACCCTCTTCTCCTGGGCTTGGGTCTTGTACCCGGCCTGCTATTTTCTTTGTTGTCTTTTCATCCTCACCAAGTTGGGCAGGATGCCCCCTCCCCTGCTTCCCCCGCAGAACCCCCACCCTTCCCAGCACAAGGTTCCATTCTTCATTAATGCTGTTTTAAGGCCTGCACTGAGCTGTTTTCCAGATGTGGCCATGCGCAGACAGTAATTGTGCTCTGTGATCCCTTCCAGCTGCTCCCGCCGCTTGCCAACAAACTCCCCGCCCCCACCTTGCAGCCCCAGGAGTCCATGTTTGGGGGCTGCAAATTAGGGCAAACGTTGTAAAATGATCATGTGCTACACACAGCCTTCCCCACAAGAATTATGGACTTTATAACTGAGCTAATTGGCATTAGGTCTTGCCTGAAAGGTCAACAGAGTGGCAGAGAAATAGGATCTTCGTAAATTGATTGGTTGATTTCCCCTTCTTTCCCCGAACTCCCTTTCCCAGTTTGAAATATGGCCTACCTGCCCTGCGGAATTGCTGACTCTTGTAAATTACTGCTTTGACTGTACGGGACTGTGACACATTGTTTCACATCAAGTGGAAGGCAGTGGGGATGTTGAAGGGGTGCATAATTACACCCTGCAAATTCTTCTACCATACCACAAGCTGCAGCCTTCACGCACCGCCATGAAGCAGGGCATTGTAATGCTCTTGACCTTCAAATCAAGCATGATTTATCAGAGGAGAGCCGACAGTCTTTGGATTTTTTTTTTTTTCACTCCAAATCCATGAGTTCCTTTTGAATGATCTTGCGGCACAGTGTAAATGTACCCTTGCTGGTCTGTTGTTTCTCAGATGAGAGCCCTTGTATGGCTGCGTTTTTCATTCCTAACAGAGGAGGTTTGAACCCACCTACTGGCTCTGCAGAAGAAAGGTCCGGTGATCTGTAACAGATGGGTTGCCATGAGTTGGGAGTCCAACTTGACAACAGCTAACAACATATATAATGGGGGCCCCTTTCTGCTTGGGGTGAATTGAAGCCTTATGGTTTCACAATGTCTGTTGACCCCCATATGGTGCTCAGGATTTGGGGTTAAGCATTGAAAGTCCTTGTTAAAATGTATATAAGTATCTGGGAGGAATAACTCATTAAACTTGTGGTTCTTACCCCTCACCTTATTTTTTCCTTGTTCAGAGATCCTTCAAGAATCTAATGAAAGTTGACTACACTACACACACTCACACATAGTTTGCCTACAACTTCGGGATGTTCTTGGATCCTTTGAATCTCAGCCTTGGATCAATTCCAAGTTATGAATCTCTGATCAGTTATTAATGTTACCCATTGACACTCTAGCTCATGTGAGCTCATTAAACACCTTCTAGCAGAGAAGTTTAAGGAAACAGGGTTTAGGCTGGGCAAGTAATGGGAAAGGTGAAAGAAACAGTTTCAGGGGACTACTTTGGGGTCGCAACAGGTCTGAAAATCATCTATTCATTAAACATGCAGTTTTCAGACTAAATAAATAATGCAACTTCCAGATTTACATGCCCATTCTTCTTTAAAGGTATGTAAATGCTATTGTGATGCAAAAACTGCATTGGTTTAGAAATATAGACATTAAGTGTTTGCCTAATTAAAAGATACTAAAATGGTAATTGTTATCATGGAGGGAGGAGTTTGTGACGTTATTTAATGCGAAAAAGGCGTCTTTGATGGAGAAAGTTTGGGAACCCCTAGTTGACTGGATGGCAACTAACGAAAAGAAGTCTATTCCAAAGAGTCCTTGGTTGTTGAGAATGGTTATGTGCTTGACTACTAACCTAAAGTTTGGTAGTTCGAACTCACCCAGTGGCACCATGGAAGAAAGGCTGGGTGATCTGCCTTTGTAAAGATTATAGCCAAGAAAATCCTATAGAGCACAGTTCTATTTTGTAACACATGGGGTTGCCATGAGTCGAAGATGGCTTAGTGCTTCACTACTAACGGAAAAGTTGGTGGTTCGAACCCACCCAGAGGAGCCTTGGAAAGGATCTGCTTCTGAAAGCTTACAGCCATGAAAACCCTATGGAGTACAGTTCTATTCTGCAACACATGGGGTTGCCGTGAGTTGGAATCAACCCAATGGCAACTAGAAAAAAGTCTGCTCTATCACTCGGACCCATCATCTCTCTCCTAGGTTACTACAATAGCCTGTGCACACATCTCCCTTTCTCTGCGCCTGCCCCAGCATGGTAGCCTGAATGGTCCCTTTAAAATACTAGCTCCTGCTACGCTTAAATTCTCCAGTGGTTGTCATCTTGCTCACTGCGAGTCAAAGCCATACACTTGCCATGGCCTCCCCACTCAACCTCATCCGCGATTATTCTCCCCTTTGCTCAATTTAAGGAGCTCTGGTGGTGCAGTGGTTAAGCGCTTGGCTGCTAACCGAAAGGTCAGCAGTTCGAACCCACCAGCTGCTCTGTGGGAGAAAGATGTGGCAGCCTGCTTCCATAAAGATTTACAGCCTTGGAAACCCTATGGAGCAGTTCCTCTCTTTCCTGTGGGGTCACTATGAGTTGGAATGGATTCAGTGGCACTGGGTTTGGTTTTTTTTTGCTTTTGCTCACTTTACCACAGCTCCCCAGCCCCCAGCCCCCAGCCCCCTTGTTGTTCCCCACATCTGTTGTGCTTGCTGCTACCCTCTGCCTGTAAGGCGCCTGCCCCAGGTATTCCACTGGCTGGCTCCTTCCCCCTTCCAGGTCACTGCTCAAATATCACCTCATCAGAGCCACCTTCCTTCCCCGCCATCTCTATCATAGCCATCTCCCCACCATTCTTGATCCCTCTCCCCTGTTTGATTTTTTTCCACAGCACCAAACCTCACCTAACTTGGTATTTGTTTTTGTCTGTATCCCCCACCGGACTATAAGCTCTTTGGGAACAGGGGCTTTGTCTGTGGTGTCCGCTGCTGAGTCCGCAGTGCGTGCTGGACACACAGTAGATGTTTGTGAGATGAGTGGGTGCCCCCAGATCTGGGACGGGGTTACTAAGGAAGGGAAGGGAAAATCATGTAAATGCAGGAGGAAGAAGCAGCTGGGGTATGAGAGCCCAGAGGCACCTCCCTCCTCCCTTTTGTGGTAAGGACAGGCAGTGGAAGTTCAATCCCTCAAACCCATGGAGTCTCATCTGTACCATAAAGGTAATACCTCTCCCCTTCCTGCCTGGCTGAGTTGTCTGCAGAGTTTGCTTTGGCAATATTGCTCTCTCCTCTGTCCCTTGTGTCTTTCGGCCCTAAGGAAGGACTGGGCTAATGATAAAGGGCATATATGGACAAGAGCCTCACACTGGGAGTACGTAACCTGGTCATAGATAGGCTACTAACAAATTATTTCACTTCTCTGGGCCTTATTTCTAAACCTATCAAATGAAAGTGTTTGTCTAGAAATAACTCAGTGTTTGATTCTATTCTGAAAAGACCTGTGAGATGCAAATTAATTTCAAACCCTTATAAGAATACTATGCAGTGGTGGCTCAACAACAGTTAACATGCTCAGCTACTAACCAAAATGCTGGCGGCTCGAACTCACTCAGCGGCTCCACGAGAGGAAGACCCGGAGATCTGCTCTTGTAAAGATTAAAGCCTAGAAAGCCCTGTGGGGCAGTTCTACTCTGTCACATGGGGTCACCATGAGTTCAAAATGGACTCAATGGCACCTAACAACAACGACACTTACTGCAATGTCAAGGGCACTTGAGAAAATCCCAAATCAGTGACTGTGCTCCTCTTTCCTATCCTGTCCAAAGGTCCCCTTGGTGCACAGGCCACAGAAGTTCTGGCTTCCTCTCAGAGCCCACCTGGATGCCCCTGCCACCCCCGACACACCTTTCCCTGAATTCTCCAGTTGGGTGGCTTTAGCTCTGCGCCTTCTGACATGGGCTTAGGAGGCAGCTTCGGCCACGCTCCACATTCCCATGAGCTTCTCTTCACTCATGGATGACCTCCTCTCCGCAACATTACACCTACCTGTCATTTGGGGCAGAAGGCAATGACTACTGTTAGCAGCTATTCCTGACCGTTGGGGGACATCAGGGAGAGAAGGCATGGTTGAAAAGGATTTGTAATGACCATGGGAATAAGATGAGGAAAGAGACTGATGAGGGTGGAGTGGTCACAGAGGTACTTCTGGGGGAGTTAGGTCCTACCTGGGCACGGCAGACCAGGACCGGTGAGAGCAAAAGAAGGCAGAGAGCACCAAGGATGATAGGAGGGAGCTGGACACAGAACCTGTCTGTATGGGAGCTGGCTTGATGGGCAGTAACCCTCACCTCACACCTCCAACATCCCTACCTCCTACCCTGCAAAAACACCGTTAGTCATTTGGGTCTCTGTCTGTACCAAAATTTCTCTGCCTTGCTCTGAATGATCTAATGTGCGAAGAAAGGCACACTCTGGTCTTCCTTGGGCTGGAATTGGGCCCTAAGCCCCAGTTTAGTTCATAGGTCAGGTTCTAAATCAGTCCCATCACCTACTTCTCCTTGGGGTTGGTCCTGACTCTGGGGTCCCTTGACTCCATTTGGAGACCTTCTTGCCACTAAGAATCACTGCTGTACATAATCTCATGGTCGGGCCTCCCTCACCCCCACCATCCCCAAACAGGGAGGACTCAAGTAAACTATTCCCTTCTGGAACCCAGTTTCCCCTAATGTCCCATTGTGTCCCCAGCCTTTCCATTGTGTTGGTATGGCTTGTGCCCTCCTCCAGGCCATATGCACCTAGCATGCCACCCAGCCAAAGCCATATTGTCTAGGAAGCCATGGTGTACATCAATGAGTGAACACGGCCCATCATCACCAGGACCTACAAGAAAAGGCAGAGAGCACCTGCCTCTTCTCTAGAGTCAGAGCCCTCCTGAGAGTCTCCTCTGCATTTTTGACTTCCTGGACCCTTGGACCAGAGACTAAATAGCCAATAGCTCTGTTAACCACTCCTATTCTAGATGACTTCTTTAGAACTTAATCTCCTAGGGATTCAGACACACGTCCTGGTCCTGACCCACCAGCCCTGTCTGCTCCCTGCGCTGGACCTCTAACAGGCCTGATTCATTGCACCAGCTTGCAGTCAATGGCCTGGCTGAGCCCCTCACTCTTGTGCTCAGTTCATCCTTGTAGCCCCTATAGCTTAGTTCCAGAATGTGGCCCTCTCCAGTCAGATGGACAAACTGAGTTTCCACATCAGTCTCCTCTTCCATCTCTGGGGTGCGATGCAGAACCACAAAAACCAAACCAGATGCCATCCAGTCGGTTCCAGCTCATGGCGACCCCATGTGCGTCAGAGTAGAACTTTGCTCCATAAGGTTTTCAGTGGCTGACTTTTTTTTTTTTTAATTTGTTTTCTTGTACTTTAGATGAAGGTTAACAGGACAAATAGTTTTTCATTAAATAGTTAGTACACATATTGTTTTATGACATTGGTTAACAACCCCACAACGTGTCAACACTCTCCCTTCTCAAACTTGGGTTCCCTATTGCCAGCTCTCCTGTCCCCTCCTGCCTTCTAGTCCTTGTCACTGGGCTGGTGTGCCCCATTAGTCTCATTTTGTTTTATGGGGCTGTCTACTCTTTGGCTGAAGGGTGAACCTCAGGAGTGACTTCATTACTGAGCTAAGAGGTTGGCCAGGGGCCATACTCTGGGGGTTTCTCCAGTCTCTGTCAGACCAGTAAGTCTGGTCTTTTTTGTGAGTTAGAATTTTGTTCTACATTTTTCTCCAGCTCTGTCCGAGACCCTCTGTTGTGATCCCTGTCAGAGCAGTCAGTGGTGGTAGATGGGCACCATCTAGTTGTACTGGACTCAGTCTGTTGGAGGCCATGGTAGTTTTGGTCCATTAGTCCTTTGGACTAATGTTTCCCTTGTGTCTTTAGTTTTCTTCATTCTCCCTTGCTCCCTAAGGGGCGAGACCAATGGAGTATCTTAGATAATCCAGACTTTTAAGACCCCAGACGTTACTCACCAAGGTAGAATGCAGAACATTTTCTTTATAAACTATGCTATGCCAGTTGAGCTAGATGTTCCCTGGGACCATGCTCCCCACAGCCCTCAGCCCAGTAATTCGGTCCCTCAGGGAGTTTGGATGTGTCTATGAAACTTCCATGACCTTGCCTTGTACAAGTTATGCTGGCTTCCCCAGTACTGTGTACTGTCTTAAGTGGCTGACTTTTTGGAAGTAGGTTGCCAGGACTTTCTTTCCAAGGCACCTCTGGGTGGATTCGAACCTTCAATATTTCTCCTAACAGTCGAGTGCTTAACTGTTTGCACCACTCAGGACCCCGGGGTGTGGTGTAGACAGTAGTAAATGTGGGTAAAACCAGCCTGCTGCAGTGAAGCCAGCCTGGCAACATCTGCAGCCATTGGATCCACAACAGTGCAAACTTTCAAAGTCACTGCCCTGTCCTCTGGAGCCACCCTCCCTCCAGCAAGCACACACTTTCCACAAGCACACACTCCCCACTCTCCCATTCTGTGTGTTTTCTGCTCCTCCATGTTTTCATCTTGAAACCCCCACACAGAGCCCTCACATTGACACATCCCACTTCCCTTCTCCCCCAGTGAAGGGGAAGAAGTGCAGAGAGCTTCCCTGGACCTGGGGGGAAGTCATGGGCCAGCCCTGACAAAACCTGGTGAGAGGGCAGCTCTGAACTGGTCCGGTGCCCTGGTTGCTCCGACAGTGGGAGCTATCTTCTTGTTGGTGCGCTCCCAGCCCTCAGCCCCCATCTGCTGCAGCTCTGTGCTTTGAGCATCACACTGCAGCTTTTCCTTAAGAGGTTTTCACAAGTTCAGAGCAGTCTTGGGTATTGGGGAGTTGAAATTATTTTTACCCATGTGCAGCTGAAATAGCCATCTGCCATCACACCGCCCAATTCTCCACTGTGTTTAAAATCCATCTGGAGTTCTTTCTTTTTTGTTTTAATTTTCCATAAAAAAAAAAAAAAAATCAGTGTCTTGGTGCAAAAGAAGGTGTCATAGCTTTTCTGTATGTGGCAGAACCTGTGTCAGAGTAGAGCATGGACTTAGGGCTACTTGCTGCTCATCCCAACCCATATTGATTAATTACTGCTTCTAGGCCCATGGTTGTTCTTTATGCCAGGAACACCTATCTTCCTGTACCTAAATATAATGTAGTTCCAAAGCCCAGCTCATGTATCCTCCTCCAAGAAGCCTTCCTGATTATTCCAGCTCTCACTTCTTGGAAATCTCCATAGCAGAAATGGGGAGTCCCTTAGTATTTTGTCCTGGATTTTCTTCTGGTTGCCTCAGCTGTGTTGACTTTGTATTTCTCAGCTCCATGACAATTACCTCATGTTGATCTTGGGATTGCCACAGAACCCAGCCCAGAAGGAGACCTTCAATAGAGTCTTGGAATGCCCTCCAACTCCTTCTTCTCCTTCAAGGTTCTTCAGATCTTTCCCCGAACAGAACCTATTTTCACATAGTTGGATTCCTATCATGTCACTCAAATTCTCAGAGTTCAATGTAGTGCACACATTCTTTCTACGTTGCTAAAGGTCTCCATGAGCTGAGCCCCAGAGTGTGGGGATAGTATCTTACACCCCATTGCCTACATACTGACCAGCCCAAGGAGGTGTTCAATAAAAAACTTTGATTTAAATTAGGATGGTGGTGACGGTTGAAATATTCATTTAATAAACATCTATCAGGATCTTAATAGTGGGGATACTGGTGGTTCAGTGGTAGTATTCTCGCCTTCCACGTGGGAGACTGGGGTTCAATTACCAGCCAGTGCACCTCATGTGCAGCCACCACCTATCTGTCAGTGGAGGCTTGCATGTTACTATGATGATGAACAGATGTCAATGGAGCTTCCAGACTAAGACTAGAAAGAATGGCCTGGGAATCTACTCCCAAAAATCAGCCAGTGAAAACCTTATGGATCACAACCGTCTGATCCACAACTAATCATGAGGATGGCGCAGGACCGGGCAGTGTTTCATTCTGTTTTGCACGGGGTCTCCATGAGTCAGGGGTTAACTCTACGGTAACTAACAGCAACAACATATATCATAATAAATGCCAGGCACCTTGGCAGATGCTGGGGATTCAGCAATGAATAAGCCACAATCCCTACCCACAAAGAACTCACAGTCTTGTGTAGGAGAGAGATGGGGGGAAATCTGAACTTTTCAATGTGATTTCAGAGGCGGGAGCAATTATTGCTTTATGGGATTTGAAAGCTTTGATATTTGAGCTTGAAGGTTCAGTAGGGTATGGGCAAAGGCACAGAGGTGAGAAGAATCTGGTGGATTCAGGGCAAGGCTGTAGTTCTGTGTGGTTAGGACATAGGCGACATGGGCAGGGCTGAGAGGTCAGCCTGGATGGTTTGGAGGACAACGGTAGGAAGCTCTAACTTGCTGGACCAGAGACTTCTGCCAAGGTTTTACTCAGTCATTTGTTCAAATGCAATGCATGCATTTATCTAAACTTTTTTTTTGGTAATGAGTTGTATGAGTTTTTGTCCTCCTCTATGCGAAGTAGAACTTCCCTTCATTCACCTTAACTTGTCCATTTCCATGTTTCCATAAAGTTTAGCATAGTTGACATTTCTCAAGGCCCCCATAGCGCCCTCAGTCCAGTTATGTGACTTTTTTTTTAAAAACAAAAACAAACAAAAGACATCTATAGAAAAGCATTTGAAAAGTAGGAGTCAGGAGATATATTCACTTACTACCTTCATGGAGAGAAAAGGGGGAAATATTCCAGGTGTGACAACGCTCGCAAAACAAAATCTTTTTCAGAAATCAGAGAATCTTAAAATTGGAAGGGGTCTTAGAAGTCATCTAGCCTACTACTTTACAAAGGGCAAAGCATATACCACTAGCAGTATGCAAGATGATTTTAGGTTGTATTTGGATTAATATTTTGTATTTTAATGTCTATGTATTTATTTTTATGTGTAGTTAAATATAATATAAATATGTTATGATAGTATTTATATATTATATGTAATTATGTAGACATATATGTATACATTATATGTAAAACTCTGATACTACAGATATTATTGCTTAGGGTAAGGCTAATTTTTTTTTTTTAATATGAGTCAATTTAAAGACAAATATTAAATAAATAAAGGCCCAGGGCTCAAAGGCCATGCCCAGTCCCTTGAGGGCAATATGGTGAGCAAATGGCCCATGTTGATTAGCCCACCCTCCTTCCCATTGCAAAAATTCTACTACTTTTTTTATTTTTGCTATGGACTCTCCTGATTTCACACGCTCCATCTACGAAGCAAGAGATTTGAACTACATGACTTCTAGGTTACCATCCATATTGACTAGACAATAGTTCACTGATTCTTTGAGATCTGGTAATATAAGTCAGTGGGAAGATGGAATTCAGTTTTTACTCAATATTTTCAAGATTTTTTTTTTTTTTTTTTGGCATGTGTGTCTGTAAAAACAAGGTACGCCTTTATAAATATTACCATTGTTTATTCACTGCAGGAAGGGCATGGATAAAAGAAAATACACAAATCACCCAGAAACTTCCTGTTGCATACCATGTTCAGCATCTCAAGTCTCACTTCCCCGTTTCTTCATTCCTTCAGTAATTTCCACCCCAATACATTTTATGCTAGAGACACTGGCATTCTGAGTTAGCCTGATTCTCTGGTTTCCCCTTGCCCACACTTCAGGTGGGGCCGTCTTCAGCTGGCAATGTTTTGGTACTGACTGTCCATCCTGGGTTCCACTAGGACCTCCAAAGACACTAACGGCAATTCTGGGTCATAACCTCAGAGAATGCCAAGCCCATGGAGATCAGGGAAACATACCTTTGCAATAGTCTGTTTCAGGCAAGAGAGACAAAAATCTAAGCTAGGTTTTCTGATCGTCATTGCCTGGGGGACCCACATGCTAAAGACACTTTTCTCTTTCATCTAAGAAGCCTCCAGGATTGCTATATCTCATAATGTCTGTCGAAGAAGTTAGCCTTAGCCTGCTGTCAGGTAGGGGTATCTGCCTTTTAACACTATTAATTTATTCAACAAATATTTTGAGAATTCAGCAGTGAACATGGCCTTGGTTTCTGCTCACATGGAGATTACACTTCATTAAGCCCCAGCCAAAGGCAAAGTAGAGTATCCCAATGATCCCTCACACTCTCATCTATCCTCTACCAATTCTCTCTCCTTCATTCAGATCACACAACATCCCATGGAGTTGAAAATCTAGATCCAAGAGGAATCCTAGTGAGCCACTGCCATTAGACTGTGCTAGGTCTGGCTCTTTGGCCAGTCACTCTCTCCAGTCCAGAATCACATCCATCTAGTTAAACTTGGAAAGAGTCCCAGGGTGGTGCAAACAGGCAAAACACTCAGCTGCTAACCAAAAGTTTGGAGGTTCAAGTCCACCCAGAGGTGCCTTAAAGAAAGATCTGGAAATCTACTTCCAAAAAACCAGCTGTTGAAAACCCTATGGAGTACAGTTCTACTCTAACACACACGGGGTTGCCATGAGTCAGAGTCAATTCTACAGCAACTGGTTTGGTTGGGGCAAGCACTGCTCCAGCTGAGAGGAGGCCCCTGTGCCCAGGGCAGTCAGTGGCATGCACCTGGAGAAGTGGCCTGAGGGGCTGGGAAAATTGGCTGGATGAAAAGTAGGGAGGAGAGGACATCCTAGTTATGGAGAACAGCAAGAGCAAAGGTTTCAGGGCGGGAATGAGGCGGTCAACAGGGGCCAGGGAGGAGAGTCTGAGTCTGGGGCTGGAGGGTGGGGGTTGCTTTGCTGTGTAGACCTTACCCTATTATTAAATCTGGGGATGCCAAATGGGTGTGTTAGCCAACCTGCCCTCTCAGTCACCTCATCAGGCTTGAAGTGCCCAGGATTAAAAAGAAAAAAAAAAAAAAAACGAAAGGCCTTATTATATGGTTGGAAATCCTCATACCAGAGATAAAATTTTATGAGTTGCCTCTAGCTCAGCACCCCATATTTTTGACATTCCCAGTTTCATATACAGTATTTTAAACATGAGACACAGACATTACTTTTTTTTTTTTGAATTTTTTTCTTTTTTTTTACCCTTTTTCTTTTTCTTCCTGTCATGGTTTAGTGGATAGTTCTGAAGTTTTGAATACTGAAGGGCCCATTTCATGTTATTTATTACCCTGCTTGCGTGAAAGCTGAGGCCTATAAATCGTCAACACAGGCCGTCTAATTCCAGCAACAGCAAGGCTTCGTCACATGTAATTAAAAGATCCCAAAGCCATTGGAATGTAATGGATTTGGAAATGACACCACTGGGGCGAGGGGAGCAGGCCCGGGAAGAGGTGGCCATATTTCAAAGGCACTCCTGTGTGATCTGGGGATCGATGGGGCTGCCTGGCTGGGCTCCAGCAGTGCCGGTGCTGTGAAAACAGAGGCAGGTCTGGGTTTGATCTGACCCTCAGCTCGGAGACCACACCAGTGACATTCCTATCTGTGTGGAGGTGCCCCGAAGTTTTGGCCTCAAACTCATTAACCGGGCCTGCCAAGGTGGCTACCTCTGATGCCATGAGCATCCTGTGCCCTGACAGGACAGTTTCTAGAAGCAGGGAAGTGACATGGCCTTGCGGACAGAGGCCAGGATAGGGGAGAAGGTGGACGTCTTGGTGTTCACCTTCTTCACAGGTACAACGCCTGCTTATTCCTGGTCCTCAACTTCTCCCCTGAAGCTGTTCCCAGCTGTTCTGGAGCCCCATGGTGGCTCTTGACTCCACATTCTGCCAGAAGTTTCTCTGAATCTGCACATTGACCTAGAGGCCACTGCCTCTTCCTCTGAGCCCCCAGAGCACCTTGTCTGCGCAGCTGTTGGGATGTTACAGAGCTGGGTGTGGTTACTCTTTTACTTGGCTGCCTCACCTTCCCCATGGATGCCTCAGGAGCAAGGACTGTGTAGTATGTCATCTCTGACCCTGATGGCTTTACACAGGCCTGACACATAGTAGGTGGTCAGCAACTACATCAGGCAGGAAGGAAGAGAGGAAGAAAGAAAGGGAAAAGGAAAGAAAGTAAAAAGGTCAAAACAAGGGAAGGAAGAAGGGAGGGAGGAAGGGAAGGAAAGGAGGAGGGAAGGAAGGGAGAGCAGAGGGAGGGAGGGAAGGAAGGAGAAAGAGGCCGCAGGAGGGAAGAATGGAGATCGAGTAGGAGGGAGGAAGCACTACCCTATGAGCACACTTGCGTTGTGGTTCGAACTGTTGTTTAGAGATGCAGTTCCTCCCCCTAGCTAGACTGGATGGCCCTTGAATGCATACAGGAGACATCCCCACAGCGCTCATGACCCTGCTGAGATTAGGACTCAGGAAACTTCTTTGACTGATCTGCCTTTGGCAGCCCGGGAACCCCTCGGTTTCATCACCCTGATTATCAAGCAAACTTGGGTTTTTTCACTTAAGACCTCCCCTCAGAGCCTTCTCTTAACCCCAACAGACTACTAGAACACGTCACCTTTGATGCTCTCCAGAGTGTTTTCTCTCTCACACAAGGTACAAAAAAATCCAACCTCCTGCAAGAAGTCTTCTTGGACAGCTGAGGGAGAAGGAAGTCAATGCTGTCAGCACCCCTGTGTTGGAAGGTTAAACACTGGGACGACTGGCTTCTTTACTCATAATTAGTGTGCATTCTACTGGCTTGAGAGAATGTAGACAGTCAGTCCATCTTATCCATTTGCTATTGACTTGCTCAGTCATTGCCATGTTGTCTCTCTGATTAAACGTCCTCAGAGAACAAGAAACAGATCTGTCTCCTTCTTTGCTGTAGCTCCAAGTCCAACTATGGTAAAGAAATGGCAAGCATGTGGGTGGATAAGGACTGTTTAGTAAGTAGAGATTTTGCTCACTTCTCTCCTTTTCCTATTTTACAGTTGAGAAAACTGAGTTCCAGGAAGGAAAAGCGACCTCCAAAAGGAAAAAACAAAAACGAAAAACACCAAACACTTCCATTTTGCTTCCACATGCTGTTGTTAACATTGAGGCTTTTGCTCAAAGTCAAATAGTTAGTTGTTCCCCCAGCCCTACTCTAGCCTCTTGCAGAGTCATTCATTGCTAACGACAGACTCAGTGCCAGGTTCAAATCCCAGCACATCATTCTATAGTTGTATGCTCTTGGGCAGGTTATTTAATCCTGAGCCTCAGATTCTTCATCTGAAAAATGAAGATGGAAATACCTACCTCCCAGGGTGGTTGGGAGGATTCAATTAGAATGTCACCCAGGAGCTAAGCCTGTGTATCGTGGGAGCTCAATGAACCTTAATTCCTTCACTTTGACTCTCAGCACATAAAATCCAGACTAGAAAAAGGTAGAAACAAATTACATTTTCAACAAAATCTTTGTCTATTTGTCACATTCAGCTCAAGTTGGAAAGGTTGTCAGAAATAATGGAAGTACGTAAAATAATCTATCCCCGCCTTGTCATTAATAGTGTTATATAGTGCTAGCAAGAGCCTTCATCAGCAAACAAAGCCCTAGTGATGTTCACTAGACTTCAACAGACTGTAAAAGGAAAATGGGAATCTGACATTTTGGAAATATTTCCAGAAACCAGAGCAGAAACAAAGGAGCTCTCTTGTTGGCTCTTTGTGAAGGATCAGATATCATAGCAGATGGGAAAGTGGGCAAGAATTACAGACACAGAACAGACCTCAGGTCTCATTAACAAGCTAATTCATTTAACCAGAATGTCTTATTCACAGAATTCCAGTGAATTGAGATTTTACTATATGCTAATGTTTGGAAGGTATATATTTTCTTCCCATCAGTGACTGTAAAGATGTCCTGCGGTGCAGTGAACAAAAACAAACAAACAAAAAAACTCACCGCCATTAGATTGATTCCAACTCATGGCGACAGAGCTCTGATAGGGACTTCCTGGCTATAATCTTTACTGAAGCAGTTTGCTAGGCCTTTCTTCTGCGGAGCCACTGAGTGGGTTTGAGCTGCCAAGTTTTATGTTAGCAGCCAATAGCAAACCACTTGCAACATCCAGGGACCTAAACGGCACATAGGGCTGAGAATAAAAGCATCAGGATTTAGAAGCCAGCTCTACCATTCTTTGGAGGAGCTCTGGTAGCGCACTGGTTAAGTGCTCAGTTACTAACCCAAAGATCAGTGGTTCAAACTCACCAGTCGCTGCACAGGAGAAAGATGTGTCAGTCTGCTTCCACAAGGATTACAGCCTTGGAAACCCTATGGGATAGTTCTACTCTGTCATATAGGGTCACTATGAGTCAGAGTTGACTTGATGGCAATGGGTTTTTTTTTGGTCTACCATTAACCGACCTATGAACTAGCCAATTCTCCTAAGTCTCAGATTCATCCTTCATCTAATGTACAGTTAGACTAATGATTTCTGAGGTTCCTAAATACATAATTCTTGCATTTATACTCTTTTTGCAATCCTTTGCCCAGGTCTCACATCTTCCATGAAGGTCTATATTCATCGTTCACTTGACCTTGAACAAGCTCTCACCTGGGTCTGAACCTGTATTTACAGTATCTGTACAATGTGAGGGTTGCACTAAACAAACTCTAAAGTTCCTTTCCGACCTGACCTGCTATTGTTTTGATGCCCTACCTTTATATTATTATTATTCATTGTTGTTGTTGTTAGTTGTCGCTGAGTTGGTTCTGACTCATAGCAAACCTATGTACAATAGAACGAAACACTGCCTGTTCCCGAGCCATCTTCACAATTGTTGCTATGCTTGAGCACATCATTGCAGCCACTGTGTCAATCCATCTCACTGAGGGTCTTTCTCTCTTTTGCTGACCCTCTACTTTACCAAGCATGATGTCCTTCTCCAGGGACTGGCCCCTCCTGATAACATGTCCAAAGTACATGAAACGAAGTCTCGCCATCCTCACTTCCAAGGAGCGTTCTGGCTATACTTCTTTCAAGACAAATTTGTTCTTTCTTCTGGCAGTCCATGGTATATTCGATGTTCTTTGTCAACACCATAATTCAAAGGCATCAATTCTTCTTTGGTCTTCCTTATTCACTATCCAGCTTTCACATGCATATGAGGTGATTGAAAATACCATGTCTTGGGTCAGGTACACCCTAGTCCTCAAAGTGACATCTTTGTTTTTCAACACTTTAAAGAGGTCTTTTGCAGCAGATTTGCCCAGTGCAATGCTTCTTTTGATTTCTTAGCTGCTGCTTCCATAGGTGTTGAGTGTGGATCCAAATAAAATGAAATCCTTGACAACTTCAATCTTTTCTCCTTTTATCATGATGTTGCTTATGGGTTCATTTGTGATGATTTTTGTTTTCTTTATGTTGAGCTGTAATGCATACTGAAGGCTGTGGTCTTTGATCTTCATCAGTAAGTGCTTCAAGTCCTCTTCGCTTTCACCAAGCAAGGTTGTGTCATCTGCATATTGCAGGTTGTTAATGCGTCTTCCTCCAATCCTGACGTGTATTCTTCTTCATATAATATAGTCCAGCTTCTCATTACAAGATTCAATTGACAATGCCTTCACCCCAAGTGCTCCAAGTGAAATAAAATTAAGACAACTGTAAAGCTGTATTTCACAGTGTGGTGGGAAAACTACTCAGCTTGAGTTTTAGTTCTGACCCAGCTGCTGACCAGCTTTGCTGTTCTAGGCAAGTCACGACTCCTCTCCAGACTGTTTTTCCATCTATAAATTGAGGTGCTTGAACCAGTCTTTGGACCCCTTCTAGCTCCCTGATTCTAAGGCTAGCCATTCTGTAATAGAATTACCTGGCCATCTTCAGTGAGGTCTAGTACAAACGCTCTGCAGGGATGAGGTGCAGGGAGTGGGATGCTGGAGGGACTACATGTAAACTGAGCCCTTAAAGTTGTCTCTGAGTGGTGCAAATAGTTAACATGCTCAGCTGCTAACCAAAAGGTTAGCAGTTCAATTCTACTCAGAGGTGCCTTGGAATAAAGCCCTGGTGACCAACTGAAAAATCAGCCATCAAAAACCCTATGGAGCACAGCTCTACTCTGACACATAGGGGGTTGCCACGAGTCAGAATTGACGCTACGCCAACTGGTTTTTAATGTCTCTCCCAGCTCTCAAGTTGCAGCTTTGATTCCTCAGATTTAAAGTGGCTTCCTGAGCAGAGGTTACAATTTCACCTCACCTCTCCCTTCCTTCGGTGTGAAGCTCAAGAGTCAGTGACAGCTCAAGCCCCTGAACAAGGATGTTTCTTCCTTTTCTACCTTCTTCCTGATCTGGGTTCTTGGGCCTGGCATGCTTGGTTTTGCAAATTGCTCAGCCAGATTTAGTCATTAGAAAAGGTGGTGGCTCCATAACGGGAGTGCAAACCCTTGGGTGAGATTAAGTCACTGCTCCCGACTAACTGGCTGTCATCATTTGACCTCTGCTGAAACCCTCTCTGACCTTCACCTCTGGGCTTTAACAAAAGGAAGGTGATGTCCAGTGAACTCACCCTCATGGGGGGCAATGCAACAATCAGTACATTAATTCACACAGATTTTGAAACTGATCATGAAAAATGAGTGGAGCAACCAGCTTTCAAAGAACACGTCTAAACTTGAAATGGTTACAGTTTTGTAGAAATTTCTATGTAGCAGAATCCTTGGGGCTCCTCTGACTGTGGTGACCTGAATGCTTTATCTTATCAAGAATAATACCAAAATGATATTTCAGAGAATACCAGAAAGATGTTTACCTGTGTTTTATTGACTATGCAAAGACATTCAACTGTGTGGATCATAACAAATTATGGATAACATTTCGAAGAATGGGAATTCCAGGACACTTCATTGTGCTCATGAAGAATCTGTACATGGATCAAGAGGCAGTTGTTTGGACAGAACAAGGGGATACTGCATGGTTTGAAGTCAGGAAAGGTGTGTGTCAGGATTGTATCCTTTCACCACACCTATTCAATCTGCATGCTGAGCAAATAATCCGAGAAGCTGGACTATATGAAGAAGAAGGGGGCATCAGGATTGGAGGAAGACTCATTAACAACCTGCGTTATGCAGATGACACAAGCTTGCTTGCTGAAAGTGAAGAGGACTTAAGTACTTACTGATGAAGATCAAAGACCACAGGCTTCAGTATGGATTACACCCCAACATAAAGAAAACAAAAATCCTCACAACTGGACCAATAAGCAACATAATGGTAAATGGAGAAAAGATTGAAGTTGTCAAGGATTTCATTTTACTTGGATCTACCATCAACACCCATGGAAGCAGCAGTCAAGAAATCAAAAGATACATTGCATTGGGCAAATCTGCTGCAAAAGATCTTTTTAAAATGTAGAAAAGCAAAGATGTCACCTTGAAAACTAAGGTGCGCCTGACCCAAGGCACGGTGTTTTCAATCACCTCATATGCATGTGAAAGCTGGACAATGAATAAGGAAGACCGAAGAAGAATTGATGCCTTTGCATTGTGGTGGTGGCGAAGAATATTGAATATACCATGGACTGCTGAACAAATCTGTCTTGGAAGAAATACAACCGGAATGCTCCTTAGAAGCAAGGATGACGAGACTACATCTTACATACTTTGGACATGTTGTCAGGAGGGATCAGTCCTTGGAGAAAGACATCATGCTTGGTAAAGTACAGGGTCAGCAAAAAAGAAGAAGCCCATCAATGAGATGGAATGACACAGTGGCTGCAACAATGGGCTCAAGCATAGCAACGATTGTGAGCATGGCACAGGACCAGGCAGTGTTCGGTTCTGTAGTACAGAGCGTTGCTATAAGTCGGAACCAACTCGACGGCACCTAACAACAACAGTTTAGTCAAAGAGTGGATTAGAAGTGACTTAATTTCTTGGACTTCATATGTAAGTAAAAAACCTTAGAACATTTCCGTAGAGTTTTTGCAATAAGTAAAGCCTGTGTACCTTTCTCTCTCCTCAGGCACTCATGAAGCACTTACTGACTCTTGTTTGACAAATAGTTGCAACATCTTTAGACACAGATGGCTGTCTAGGCTATAGAAAATTGTTATTGTTAGCTACCCTCGAGTCAGCCCTCAACTCATGATGACCCCCTACTACACAACGGAATAAAACACTTCCTGGTCCTACACCATCCCCATGATTTGTTGTGGATTGAACTGTTGTGATCCGCAGGGTTTTCAGTGGCTGATTTTTAGAATAAATTGCTAGGACTTTCTTCTTATCTTCCTAGTCTGTCTTAGCCTGGAAGCCCCACTGAAACACTCATCATAGCAACATGCAGGCCTACACTGATAGACGAGCAGTGGTTGTGCATGAGGTGCATTGCCGGGAATCGAACCCAGGTCTCCTGCATGGAAGGTGAGAATTCTACCACTAAACTATCGCTGAGGACTTAATGGCAGCTTTCAATGACTACTTTCCTGTTTAAATTAGAACCATCCTGTCTCTTATAGACACAAAAGCTATCTTTTGGGAGGAACTCCTGGGATGCTTTTGAAATCAGAACATCTTTGCATATAGACATAGACTGAGGAAATGTGTATGTGCACATGTGAGTATACACACACACACACACGCACACACACACACACACACGGCTGTCATGAACAGTTGACAGTTATACACCTGGCTGGACACAAATGCAGCCTGTGTATTTCAGGTCAGGGTGGGGCTGCATCTGCCTGGAGGAATCAAACCCAAAACCCACTGCCATCGAGTCTATTCCGACTCACAGCAACTCTATAGGACAGAGTTGAACCGCCCCATATGGTTTCCAATAATTCCCTCAAGAGTGCCTTAAGGTCCCTTTAGGCTAAGGGAGGTCCTACACACTCACACACCCACACCCACCCACACCCACACACACCCACACACATGGTTTTCCACCTTGGTTACAAGGTAATGTTCCCTGGGGACAGTGTCAGTGTCCTCTCTCAATAAGCAAATTTTTTCTTGGAAATTGTTTGCCAATTTGGCCACAAGAATAGCTTTCTAGGAGAAAAGTTGTGGGTGATGGAGAAGAGTCATAAACTGTGATTGTTTCACATTTGCACATCAATTTACAGTTCTTCAAAACACTCTCAAATGTATTGTGTGTTTAATCTCCACAATCCTATGACACAGATATTGCTATCTCCATTCTTCCAGCTGAAGAAGGACTCAGAATAAGTGACTTGCCCAAGCAGACACTGCCAGAAGTGTCAGGGTTAAAACTGAACCCAGGGCTTTGGATTCCAAATGCCATGTCCTTTCCTTATCATGGATCTCTAAAAAAAAAAAAAAAAAAACCTTTTTATATTTATATTTTTTTCTCTAAACATTGCAAATCTTGTGAAAATTGTGAATAAATTAAGGTATGAGTTTGGTAATTTATGTAATCCTAGTGCAACTGCTCATTTTAGGGGAAGCCTTGTCTTTTATTTTTTTTTAAACCTATTTTCTCCGACACCAACACCATCATCAACAACTAATAAGACATTTAAGGGGGTTTGCTGTTAAGATTTTAGAGATGAAAAATGAGATCATAAAGGTGACCTTACTTCTCATCATCTCAAATCTTGGATTTGCTAGTTTTGTCTCATTAGCTGAGAGATGCCGTCTAAGACTCAAGCTCTTAATGCTCGAAAGAACCTTGATGAATCTGTCAGCAAGGCCCTATCATCAGGACAGGAAGTGTCAAAACACTCCAGGACAGAGCCAAGATTTCCTGTCTTGAAGGGTTCTTGGGAACAGATACTGGAATATCTCAGCTCTGTCCTTCACCAGCTGTGTGGCCTTGGGTAAGTCATGCCCCTCCCTGGGCCTTAGCTTACTGGTCTATAAAATGAAGTATTTGGGAGATTATCCCTAAAACCCTTCCTTGCAGTTCTGACATTCTGTGTTTATAACTTTCCACTGCAACCATCCAGCATTTATTATTCTGATTTTAAAGAATCGTCCTCCTGTCCAATTCCTTCTCCTTTTGTTAAATTCTGTGTCCTCTGTTTGGTAGCAGTGTGGAGTCATAGTGAATTTTTTAGCAACTCCCTGCTGCCTTTGCAATCTTGCTCCATCCTGCCTGTCCACCATGTATTTCCCTCTGCTCCTTCGCATGAACTTTCTGTTCCAGCTAAGTCAGACAGTCTGTCCCCCTGCCCCTCCACCCCAATGGCTCTGTTATCTAATATTATACACCCTGTGACCCCTTGCTGGCCCTTCCAGTTCACTCCAATATCTCTTCTTATCTGAATCACTAGCTTGGCCCTACTGCTCTCCATTTACCGGATTTTCTGGTTAGTTTCTTTATCTTTCCAAGTAAATTGCAAGCTTTTGACTCAGATACCGTGTGACTCTTTCTTCTGTGTTCCCACAGTGGCAAGCACAGTTAGTATGAGTTTACTGATGGATGAAGATGTCCGACAGTATCCACTTATTTGTTAACCCCTTCAGAAGAGCCTACGTCTCATTTACACACCAGAATTAGGACTTAGCATTTTGCTGCAGTGTCAGGACTCTGTGACAATGACTCTGATTCTGTCACACATGCTTCTCTCAGATTACACCAGCAAAGAGGATTTTTCATTCCCTCCTCTGGACGGGAATCTCAGCGACTGTAAACCATGAGGGGTCACTGTTGGGAAGAGAATGGTTGTGCAGGCTAAGATAAGCTACACTGAAGATCCTGCCAGCAAAGCCCAAATACTTAAACAGCTGCAATTTAGTTCATTTTCTCTGAAGCGCTCCCTCATATGGAGAACTTCTCCATACCTTTCTGCCTTCTCTCTTTATTTAACTGGGTAAAATGATGCTTTTACTGACCATTGAACATTTTTCAGTTTCCTATCTTTTTGCCTACAAACGTCCTTTGAACTAGTGGGTTGATTTTGATGAGATTTGTTGCAGAGCTTAAAGAGCCTTAAGATACACCTTAAATTCCATCGTGTCTCAGTGAACTCCTAGAAACAAAATGGCCGCCATCAACTGCTTTAAAAAGCAGCACAGCTTCTGTAATTTGAATTTGTACTATTATATGTTTCAAGGTGCTATTGCATGGGGTGCATTCATGGGCCACAGTTCATCTAGGACACTATCAGAAAACATCCAGCCTGTCTTAGGAACTTCGTCTAAAATGTGAAAATAATTCTTGAGCAGATTTACAAAATGCTAATAATGCACAGCAAATAGGTCAGGGAAGTTTGTGAGCATTTTGAAATCATTGTGGTTGATATAAGCATATTTTTATCACCAGTGTTTAATAAAAGCCATTTCTGTGTCTGGGCCCAGGGCTTTGGTGCACATTCAGTGCAAGTCAAAGGGGTTAATAATGAGTAATAAAGAGAAATGGAGCCAAGGTATATCTAAGCTGTGTGTCCCTGGGGAGCATGGAAGTCACAGGAGAAGGGACACTCCTCAGGACATACAGGATGGACTGTGTCAGCAGCACTGTAATCACTCACTACAAGCCCCATCCATCCTGACCCTTCCCAGGAGAGGGAGATGGGACACAGAATGCCAGGGCTTATCCCATGCAGTCCTTGTTTCATTTCCTTATTTCTATGATCAACTTATTCCCTTTGCTTCATTACCAATAGAAACCAGTTAAAAAAAACCCCAGGTCGGTCAGAGGGGGAGTTTAAAGGATGAGGAGGGACAGAAGGGATGATACTCTATGACATTTCACCCCGATAATAAAGAAGTTCTTCTCTTTCTCACACACACACAAACACAAACACAAACATGCACTCAGTTGCTCAGTTGTCTGCCTTGAACTTCTTTCCAAATCATTCCATCTTTGATGACCATGTGTGGTCAGAAGATGAGTGAAAGTCTATTAGTCCTACCAGAAATCTCACTGAATTCTGAGAAAACTTTCCTTTCCTTTAACCCCAGTGCCAGGGTCAGAACAAAGGGCAGAGGGCTATCATCTCAAGATTGGGCAGGGGTTGAGCAGACTTTCAGCCTCAGGAAAAGGAGAAATAACATTACATATATCATACAGACTCCTAGTGTCTTATTTAAAACATTGTATACGTGTGTGTGTGTGTATATCAAACCAAACCCATTGCGGCTGAATCAATTCTGACTCAAAGCAACCCTATAAGACAGAGTAGAACTGCCCCATAGGGTTTCCAAGAATGTAATCTTTACAGAACCAGACTAGCAAACTGTCACATCTTTCTCCCACAGATCAACTGGTGGGTTCGAACTGCATACCTTTAGGTTAGCAGCTGAGCACTTAACTGTTGTGCCACCAAGGCAGCACCTTCCTGCTAACCAAAAGGTTAGCAACTTGAATCCACCAGCAGCTCTTTGGAAACCTTATGGGGGGCAGGTCTACTCTGTCCTACAGGGCTGCTATGAGTCGGAATCACCTCTACAGCAACGAGTTTGGTTTTTTTTGGTTTTACTATATGTATATATACATACATATAAATGTATATACATATGTATGTATATATATATATTCCTATTTAATCATTGCAAAATTCCTGTGTGATAGGGCTGGATCCATTGCTCCCAGTTTGAAAAACAAAAAATTCTGAAATTCGGATGAATCACGTGATGTGTCCAGACATCTCACGGGTGACAGCCCTTGTACTAGAAACTGCCTCCTGATGCCACCTTGTGTGGCTCTAAGCCAGACTGCATGACCTTGGGATATTTGCTGTAGCCCTGGGGGTTTCAGGAAACTTAGCGGGCTGGCAGACA
The DNA here is from genome assembly GCF_000243295.1 of Trichechus manatus latirostris. NCBI lineage: Eukaryota > Metazoa > Chordata > Mammalia > Sirenia > Trichechidae > Trichechus > Trichechus manatus. The sequence goes on from NW_004444014.1 coordinate 1,859,082, forward strand.
GAACCTGAGACCAGGTTCTATTCCTGGTTCCGCCACATCTGTGGGCAAGGCATTCACTGGCTCCTCAGCCTGGGCTTTCTCTAGCTGCTCACTGGTAGTGGTGATGGGGTGGGGCAATCACGCCACCCTCTGGCTCCCCGGGAAAGTGTAGAGATCAGAAGGAAGGAGCTCATCAATCCTGGAGCACCCATTTCTGGGGCAGGCACTCTGATGCATTCTCTGGGTTGACCCTGACAACGGCACTTTGAAGTGAATAGTATCTCTTTTCTATAGAGGAGGAAACAGATCTCAAAGAGGTTAAGTAATTTGCTCAAGATGTGAGGTTTAGTAAGTGGCAGAAGCCAGGTTTCTAACCCAAGCCTTTGTTGTTTGCACCGTGTACTGTAGCCTCCAAAGAGATGATGGCTGTGGTAGCTCTTGGATATTCTGAAGAGTTATCCTTATGTGAGATGAGACAGTTGGTGGTTTGACTTAAGTATCTGAGGTCTGGAGCCGTGGGGGTGGGGACCAGGGTGAGACAGGTGAGGACCTGGAGCGCTCTGCTAATTATAGCAAGGCAACACCCAGCCCCTGACCTCCTAAATCTTCTATTACATCTATTTTGAACATTTTAGATTTATTTATTTATCGAACAAATATTTACTGAGCACCCACCGATGGCCAGGTGCTACGCTAAGAGCTGAGGGTGCAGAGGGGGAGACAGAAAAGCAAGCAGGTAATCAGAGTAGATGTGACAAGGACTCTAAGGGAAAAAATACAGAGGAACTGAAAGGCTTTGGTATCTAGAAGGAGCTTAGAGTGCAAGGGGGGCTGGAGACACAGGAACAGTCTAACACGATGCCCAGGAGCAGTTGCCATGGCTGGAGCCAGGCACTTCCCATTGAACCTCAGGACCACCCTGGGTTCGGCCAAGGCCTTTTCAACAGGTGACACAGTGAGGACGGACAGAACCCATAGATGTGGAAGTCGAAGGTCAACCAGCCTGTCCCTGAAATGGCCACCTAAGAAAATGAGCCTTCTTGATGACTCTGGGATGGAAGTGCCTTCGTCATCACGAAGTAAGAGCTAGAAAGCCAGCTTAGGAACTACTAGGGACAAGGTGACTGCCTGCAGAGAAAAATCACAGCAAGTTGTTTGCCTTCCTTGGCCTACAGGCCCCACTGCCCTCACCTGTTGTAAACTGGTCAAGCCCCAGCAGCTCTTATATGATGGCACATCTGCAGGACATCTGGGCTGGGTTACTAGACTCAGTGTAAGTAACAGAGGTTGGAGGGACTTTCTTGTCATTTTTCTCCTTTATTTATTTAATACCTTCCTCAAATTGAGTGCAAGCGGAGACCCCATCACTTAGTGTCTTGTGTCTTAGGAGCACAGCCTACTCCAGATGATCTATCCAGTCCTGGTAGGACACTTGGACCACTCCTGACTTGAACCCCAAATAGACCAGTTCTTTTGGCTGCAGGTGGCCATCACGTGCTCTGCACTGGAATTTAGCTGTGTTGGGAACCCTAAGCAATCCAAATGATCTAAACCAAGTATCCTTAACAGAATGTCCTCGGGCTTCTGTTGGCCACAGGAATGGGGTGTAGCTATTGGTTAATATAAATTTCCAATGACCTACATGCCAGGGAGAATTGGGAAATCAGATGAGAGGCTGAGGGAAGCAAGTAAGCAAACAAATGAAAATCCCCACACAGTAAATAACAACAACATCAATAACAAACGCACTGAAACATCAATAAATACTCGTCGCCATGCGCTGGAATTGACTCAATGGAAATTGACTTTTTTTTTAATGAATGAATGAATACATGAATGGAATTTCCTGAAGAAAGTCGTACTACCAAAACCATCAGCTCATTTTAGAGGACGATGGAGAACTAGGCCTGTTTCCCGGGAGCTGTCAGTGCAGAATTAAGAGTGCTTTGTGGCGTTTCCGGGCAGTGAGTTATGTAGGACCATTCTGCCCTGAGCTCAGGGCCATTGAAAGCAAAGTGAGAGACAGCGACTGAGGGATGCTGCCGGGAAGCTGCTCTACCTAAGACGGCACGGTTAAAACGTATCCTGGCCTGAAATGTTAAAGCAAGCATGCTACGGCCCCCCTTCTCGACTTTATCACTGCAAGCCAGACATTTTCTCATGGGCTCCTGGTGTTTATGCTTCAAGGGCTTAGCTGCTTTGGATGACAAGGCTAAAGGTAAGAAATGCTTCCTTTTCACAATATATCATACCCAGCACATAATGATGCCTATGTTTCTACAGCACTTGGTACTGCTTAAGGCGCTTTAACATCCATCCTCCTGTGTGAAACCCACAATAACCCTCTGTGGGGGATTGTTATCCAGTGATACGATGTGCACACTGAGGGTGTTGTTGTTAGATGCCATCGAGTGGATTCTGACTCACAGAGACCCCACGTGACAGAGTAGAACTGCGCCATACAGTTTCTTAGGATGGAATCTTTAGGGGAGCAGATTTCTAGGTTTTTTCTCCTTCAGAATGGCTGGTGGGTTTGAATAGCAGCTGAATGCTTAACCATTGCACCATCAGGGCTCAAACTGAAAGGACCAAAAAAAGCAAACCTGTTGTTGCTGAGTTGATTCCGACTCATAGTGACCTTATAGGACAGAGTAGAACTGCTCCATAGGGTTTACAAAGAGCGGCCGGTGGATTTCAACTGCCTACCTTTTTGTTAGCAGCCAAACACTTAATCACTGCACCACCAGGGACCCAAACTGAGGGTAGAGAAAGTAAATGACCATCTTAACATTACCAAGAGATAAATAGTCAAGGCAGGATATAACCCGTGTCTCCTGACTACAGCCCAATGCTCTTTCCTTCATGACGGAAACAAACCCATTGCCACTGAGTGGATTCTGACTCATGGAGACTCTATGTGTTACAGAGAAGAACTGAGCTCCGTAAGGTTTTCTTGGCTGTAATCTTCACAGAAACGGATCGCCAGGACTTTGCTCCGCTGTGCTGCTGGGTGGGTTCAAACCACCAAACTTTCGTTTAGTAGCTGAGCGCAAACTGTTTGAGCACTCAAGGACCTCCTCCTTGACAAAAAACAAAAACAAAAAAACACAAAATCTATTGCTGTTGAGTCAGTTCCAACCCATAGTGACCCTATAGGACAGAGTAGAACTGCCCCATAGGGTTTCCAAGGAGTGGCTGGTGGATTTGAACTGCCAACCTTTTGGTTAGCAGCCATATCACTTAACCACTGTGCCACCAGGGCTCCCCTCCATGACAAGCTGCCCCTAAATGAGACACTGTTCAAAGTGAGGGCATGATGCTTAAGGCTGATTACCCCAAAGGCCTCTGGGTAAATGCCTTCTGCCATCCAGGGATGCTCAAACTCCTTTTCCAGCAAACTCTCACACTTGCTCCTGCCTCCCTTGACTCGACTCAAGCTGTGTTTCCCAGAGTGAGGTTCCCCAGCTAGCCTGGCTGTTTGTTACAAATGTAGATTTGAGGGCTCAACCTCAGAGACTCTGATTCCCTAGGAATCTGCATTTTTGACACCCTAACCAGGTGATTCCGATGCACATTAAACTTTGCAACTTGCTGGTTTAGGGAATACAACGTATTTTAAAGGTCACTTGAGCCAGATGTCATCCACATGTAAATCTGTTTCCTTAAGAGGTAAGTTAAAAGATAAAAACAAAAAAAGGAAAGGCCGTTTTTTCCCAGGTTATTATTCCTACCTTAACTATCCTCTCTCCTCCTTCCTGCTTCCCCTAATCTTCTCAAGCTTTTTCTGACCACTCTCCCGTGCTCTCTCTGCTCTCTCTGATTTCTGAGCTGTAGCATACTTACCTCACTATGTAGTTACTAAGCTCTGCCTCCTACAGTCCTCCCTCCCAAACCCAGCTGTGCATGCTCTGAGGGCAGTGTCTTCTTCTGGGTGCCCAATAGTCCTTGGCACAATGCTGGAGACCAGAAGGATTCTTTATCCATAATCTTGGAATGAGTCATTCAACCCTGCTGGGCTCTGCCTCGCGCTACTCCCCTCCATCAGTGTGAAGACAAGGTTGTTGAGGAGCAACATACATCATCAAATAGGCATTGAATCCCTACCAGGGGTAAAGTCCCAACTAAAATCTCAAAAGCTGGCTTCAAAAATATGTGTGTATCACACATAACGGTTGACGGATCACCTGATAAAGAACTGGGGTGGTGGGTGGTACAGGTTGTGGATCCAGCCCACTTGTGGGCCAGTCACTTGGTCACACACATCACTCTTGCCTGGGTCAGCTGTCCAGAACCCAGAGGCACTCAGAGGAGGGTGGGACCATGCACATCATGACCATTGCTGGAAGAAACACTCAGAAACACAAGCCCTGCTCATGACAGGCACTTGGATCATCTTCGTCATTCAAAGGAAAGAAGGCTGAACCTCCTGCAATAGTAATAATCATGACATCAACAGCTTATACTTGCACAGTGCTTTGCCATTTACTAAGACTTTCCCATTATCTTCTCACAATAACCTACAAGTTGTTACCTCAAAGTTTGTTGTTAAGAAGTCTTGGTGGCGTGGTGGTAAAGCATTCGGCGGCTAACTGAATGGTTGGTGGTTCAAACCTACCCAGTGGCACCATGAGAGAAAGGCCTGGCAATCTGCTCCCCTAAAGATCACGGCTTAGAAAACCCTATGGGGCAATTGTAGTCAGTCACATGGGGTCGTTATGAGTTGAAACTGACTTGAGGGTACCTAACAACAATAATAAACCTCTTGTTGTCAGTTGCCTGTGAGTTGATTCCAACTCATGGCAACCCAGTGTGTGCAGAGAACAACTACTCCATCGAGTTTTCAAGGCTGTGACCTTTTGGAAGCAGATCACCGGGACTTACTTCCAAGATGCCTCTAGGTGAGTTTGAACCACCAACCTTTTAGTTAGCAGCCGAGTGTTTAACTGTTGCATCACCAAGACTTGATTATTCACACTGACGGAGGGAAAAGCCCAACAGGGTTGAATGATTCATTGTAAGATTATGGTTAAAGCATCTTTTCAGTCTCCAAGGATATGTCAAGTATGGTTTCCACCCTTTAGGAACTTAAATCGAGGGTATGTATGAGGCATACCCGTTGGCCCCAGGAGCTCTGAGTGCCACAGGGGTGATGTCCAGCATGCGAAAGTGGCAGTAGCTGTCAGCTCTTATCCATGTATGGTGAGGCCTGCTAGAGCTCAGACGGGTAGGGTGGGTAGCTTGATGTCACCACTGGGTTGGCCTCTTGATTCCTAGCTCTGGACTCCCACCAGACTCTGGTTTCTTCTCAGAGACCTTATCTTCGGGTCGAAACTCAAAGCGGTCTCACAGCTCCAGGGCTTCCAAATCTCAGGCCCTGAGGGCGAGCAGATCCCGCTACAACCTAAGACCTGCGAGGTAGCAGCATGCAAGGGATTTGTCTGAGTTTCTAACTAAATTTTTTACAGGGTCATTAGCCAAGAGATGTTTTGGTTTGACGCCTTTTTAATCACCAAGCATCCGAGTTGTGGTTTATAAGCTTTCCTTCCTGTCTTTGTGTTCACTCCTGCCCCCCAGCCCAATTAGTTCTCTGCCAGGCACTCTTCCCTCAGCTAGTAACTAACAGTAAATTATGTGTCTGGGATTCCTCCTGGGGGGTGGTGGTGGTGGTGGTGAGGTGTGAGTGAGTGGTGTGTGTGCACGTGTGCGCATACGCTAACGCATCTGGAGGTGGGAGAGGATGTTCCAAGTTCAGAACTAACACTGGGGACTCTGCGAATGGGCAGATAAAGAATGATTTCCCCTGAGGGCCGTGCCCAGCCCGGAACATTCCATCTCCTACAAGAAGCCATCAAACGGAACTATGCTTGGTTCAGGGGTAGCTAATCTGCACGGGATATTTTTTTAGTCCGCACCCCACCTCGCGTTAGGTTGCCTTGGTGGATTTCAGTTCATTTATACATGGATTCGGTTGCTTGTTAGTGTACTCTGCAGTGCTTCCCTAAGGATATAACTCTGCAGATGGACGACATTTTTTATTTTATTTTCTTAATATTATTCTTGGCTTTTTGGAGAGGATTTTCTTTTAATGATTATTCCTCCTGGTATTATTTTAGTTTCCAATTACAATGTGGGTACGCTCTAGCACACTGCTATTTTGTAAATGGATGTATATGCTTATTGTTAATTGATTCCCCAAACAGGCCCCAAACGTTTGCATTTAGATTGTGTATTATATTACTTGCATGCCACTGGGCTGGTCCCCTGCCAGCTGGGGCTCTCAGCCTGCCAGAAGCAGGGTGGCTGCATCTCGTTCTCCATGACACCTGTTCCAACTGGCTTGCTTGCCCTTGGCTTTGCTCTCTAGGGAGAAGCAGCTAAGGTGGCACTCTATTGAAGAGGTATCCAAAAGCATGAGATCCTCTTGTTCTTTTTAAGTAAGAAAAGACCTGGAAAAAAAAATTCAACTCTAGTCCCCTAGATTATCCATCTTTTTGTGAAAACACAAAGGGTGAGGGCTGGTCACAGTGTCTTAATCCCTGACCATCAGTGACTGAGCCCAGACAGCAGGTGCTTGAGCTGCTCTTCTGGGACGCTGTTCCTGGTGCTCCAGGCAAGTTAGAGTTCCTTTCTCTGTGCGTTCTCTGTTACAACTCCACCTCACTGGTTATTGGGTAGTTTTACTTACTAACATGATTATTTCACCTCCAGACTGTGAACATGGCCTGGGATGTTTTCTCTCCACCAGTATATCCTAGTGTCTAGCACTGCACTTGGCATGTGACAGGCAGTTGGTAAATAGAGACGGAATGAATGAATGAGTGAATACAAAGAGGAGTCATTTGTTGTTAGTTGTCATCAGTTGAGGAACTGACCATTGTGATACATCGGGTTTTCTCTGGCTGATTTCGGAAGTACATCGCCAGCTTTCTTCCTAGTCTGAGTCTGGATTCTGTTGAAACCTGTTCAGCCTCATAGCAACAGGCAAGCCTCCACTGACAGATGGGTGGTGGCTGTGCACGAGGCGCATTGGCTGAGAAATGAACCCAGTGGAAGGTGAGAATTCTACCACTGAACTGCCACTGCCCCTAGAGCAGTTATGCTGGAGTTTAACGTTGGATATATCCAAATAATGCAGTAACACTAAAATAATTTTTTTAAAGATTTTTTTTTTAATCATGATATTTAACAAATAATGGGCACTTTTCTGAATGTGTAGCACCTGGTGAAGTAAGAGGAGCCCAGTTTGGATCAGCTATGAAATGCGGTGGACGATCTTGAAGATGTCTCAGAAGTCTTGTAGTAACCCAGACTTACGCTTTGGCAGGTAACAGCTCTTTTAAAGCATGGGATAGCAACTGGGAAAATATCTTATTTCATATTCTACATAGTGGGGTAGAAAATAGACTGAACCTAGAAGATGTTACGTTTATTATTATTTTGGAGTTAAGATAGCCAACTTAAGATGTCAGAGTTAAGATACGCTATTAATTTGGGCATTCCAGATAAATGATTTCTGTAACAGTTGCAATAAAACATATTATTCTTTAGCACCTGCACTGTTAAGCAAACTGTTTTCTAACTGCTCTCTGTAACCAGTGAACTTCTGCACAGTAGTTAAGCGTTTGGCTGCTAACCAAAAGGTCGGCAGTTGGAATCCACCAGCTGCTCTTTGGAAACTCTATGGGGCAATGCTGCTCTGTCCGATAGGGTTGCTATGAGTTGGAATCGACTCATCGGCAACAGGTTTGGTTTTTTTTGTTTCTTTGTTTAAGAACCTAACTAATATTCCCTCTCAGGGAAGAGAGACTATTGTCTTAAGTTGAATGTCCCAAATCCCAACGGTAGAATTTCAGGCAGCAGTCAAAAGGTGAAGAAGATCTAGAGGGGAAGGTCCGGGTTTGAGGTTCACTGAGTTCCAGGATTTACAATTCCCTAGCCAAGAACTGGTGGGTGCCTTCACCTCCCGGGTGAGACTGGCCCTGATAAAGCCTGTCAAAAGAAGCTAATTCGGCAAGCTGGATAGCAGCATGGATGTTTATGTAATGCTAGCCTGGGGTTTAATACCACAATAAAAGAATAACAAACCCTCCTGCTGAGAAGCCTTTTGGCTACTCCAGATCCTTCAATTCCCATCAGAAAAGAGCATGTCACTTCCAAGGGTTACCCACTCTGGGGCTTGCTTTGGAGACCTAAGGGCATAATTATCTATTGGGAGAGAGAGGGCTGAGGTCACCCCGGCTGGGGTGAGGGCTTGCCCTTTGTGCAGATACTGGAATGTCTCGGAATCCCAGCCAAACCGAATCAGCCAGGGCTGTGTCTCATGAGAAGTTACTTGGAGAGGTCACTTTGTCTGCCCTGCTGCCGACTCAGGCAGCCTTCCTCAAGCTAGAGTCAGACGAATTCATGGGAAAAGCTCTGTCCTTACCATGAAGCCCACCAAATCGAGCTGGGCCCTGAGCCCACTGTGTCCTTTGTAACTTACGCACATCTCACCAAACCGCAAGCCCCACGAGAGCAGGGACCCTGTCTGTCTCTTTCTCCTCTGTGTCCTTGGCACCCAGCTGTTTGTTTTCTAAGACAGCACACAGTGAGAACTCAAAGGAGGGAGTGAATAGCTCTCCCTGTCTGCAATGTGCTCGCCAGTCTCCTCTTGTAGAACCGCTCAACTTTTAAGGCTTGACTGAAGTTTCACCCTTCTGTGAAGCTTTCTCTGCTCTTAACAGCCCTCCTTCTCAGAGTGCTGTATCTGGGTGCCCCCAACACTGACTTAACCACCATGGTTAATCATGGCACTGAGTGAAGTCCATGGAGCCGTGGACTATGTCCTCCACCTCTCCTGTCTTTACATTGCAGAATTGAGCAGGATGTCTATGACATGACAGAAACTCAATAAACAGAAACCTACAATCTGACAGTCCAGGTGGTTTCTAATTATTTGTAAAGCAGCAAAAAGAACCCTTTGTTTTTTCAAAAGAATGATCATGGAGACATTTCCTTCTGTTAAAGAACCAGGTAAGAAACTAGCTTCCTTGCTTAAGGAGAGTACCCATAAACCCATTGCAGTGAAGTCACTTCAAGCTCACAGAGACCCTATAGGAGAGACTAGAACTACCCCATAGGGTTTCCAAGGAGCAGCTGGTGGATTTGAACTGCCAACTTTTTGGGTAGCAGCCCTAGCTCTTAGCCACTACGCCACCAGGGCTCAGGTTAGAAACTCCACCCCTTTTGTTTCTCTTACCCCCACTCTGGTACCTATGGCAGAGTTTGAAAAGTCACTGATGTGTTCAGACCCTTCATTTTACAAAGGAAGAAGCTGAGGACCAGAGAAATAAAGTGACTTGGCCAGGTTCACACACTTATTTTAGTGGCAAATTTGGGAGGAGAACCAAGGTCTCTGTGGTACTGTGACCTTTCCATTTTATAGTATTGCCTGATGTTGACTGAAAGAGGATGGAAGGGAAGGAGGGAAAGAAAACATATATATATATACATATATATATAAAAAGACAGTCAATACATTCTGGATGAGTTTAAGTGAATTTAATTTTCTCCTCTCTGGCCCCAGAATTAGCACAGCCTTACACTTGGTCTGGCAGCACACCCTGTGAGCATCTCTGCACAAGAACTTCAGGTCCAAAGATGCACTTCACTCCTGGCACTGCTTTTCCGGTGGTATGAGGTTCCCATGTCTCTCTGCTCACTTCTCTCTTTTATATCTCAAAAGAGATTGGCTTAATACCCTACCTAATCTTGTAGACCTCATCAATATAACTGCCTCTAATCCATTTTATTACATCACAGTGACAGCATTTACAACACATAAGGAAATCACATCAGATTACAAAATGGTACACAATCATACAATACTGGGAATCATGGCCCAGCCAAATTGATACACATATTTTTGGGGGGACATAATAATTCAATCCATGACAGTAACTAATACGAATTACCTAATGTTTACATGCACTGGGGTAGGACAAGAGGGCATCTCTGAAAAACATATACGTTCATTATAATGTTAACTGGTGTATTTAAACAATGGATCTCTTCCTACACATCATGGCTTTCTTCTCCCTGTCTACCAACTTATCAAAAACAGAAAAGACCAATGCAAACGCAAAATTCAGTGATTACCTTGAAAACCCAATAGAAAAACAATGAGAATCCCATTAAGTGTGACGATGGCCCTGATTTCTCCTGGCATATGTTGAGGACATGTAAGTGTCAAAATGGCTTCCTGTTATCTTCCCACATTGAGCAGAATTAGCATACCATTCATGGGTATGGCAAGAAGTAGTTTGTCAATAAATATTTGTTCAGTGAATGAATGATTGAAAATGGAAGAGTTTTCAGGTGCTTTTAATGCAAATATGAATTCTGGATATTATGATTTTAAAGAAACTGCCTTGTCATAATGATTATAGCATCTCTGAGTTCAAATGAACTTTAAGGAGTGATTGTGAAGAGTGTAGAAAGAGTGTGGTCCTAAATGTATTTAGAGAAAATATTTAAGAAAACTGTATTATAACTGGGGGAGTGAAAAGGAATATAAAGCCAGGTAGGTTTCTATACTTCACTCAAACTGATAAAATAATGACACTAGTAAGACCTGGATTCTAAGCATGATTCATAGTGACTAGCTAGTTGGCATTGGGTGGGGCTTAATCTTCCTGAGCCTCTGTTTCCACATGAAGTAGACTTGGAAATAGAGTACAAGCAGGATCAAGGGGAGTGCAGAGGAAGAAACAACACCGGACCGTCCAAGCCAGACTCGGTGCCCCTCTCAGCTCACCTCCGCTGACTGCCTACTGCGTGGGGCCTGGGAGGGCAGACCTGGGGCAAGAGCACTAGTTGATGTGATCGTTGGGTTTGTAGTTCACAAAACTGTATGTCACAGGAAACAGGACTCAGAGAAAGAGGGCTTTAAGACAGACTGTTCTTGGAAACGAAGCAGGGCATGCTCCGCATCCTCTCCTTTAAATTATCCAGCTAAACCAACAACAGCCTTACACACCCAAACCAACAACAGCTATGTTGCTGTGGGCTGTTGAGAGGATTTCGACTCATAGTGACCCCATGGGACAGAGTAGAACTGCCCCATGGGGTTTTTGTGGTTGTAATCTTTACGGCAGCAGATCGCTAGGTCTTTCTCCTTAAGAGTCACTGGGAGGATTCGAACTGCTGACTTTTAGGTTAGTAGCAGCTGAGTGCATAACCATTGCGCCACCAGGGCTCCTTCAACTAGCTATAGGAATTCTTAATTGTAAAATTCAAAGTTGATTGATAGTGAGAAATTTTAACAAAACCTAAAAATTGGATTTTTGGGGAGGGGGTAGCTGGGTGGGTGTGCTGCCAGACCAAGTGTAAGGCTGTGCTAATTCTGGGGCCAGAGAGGAGAAAATTAAATTCACTTAAACTCATCCAGAATGTATTGACTGTCTTTTTTTTATATATATATATATATATGTTTTCTTTCCCTCCTTCCCTTCTATCCTCTTTCAGTCAACATCAGGCAGTACTATAAAATGGAAAGGTCACAGTACCACAGAGACCTTGGTTCTCCTCCCAAATTTGCCACTAAAATAAGTGTGTGAACCTGGCCAAGTCACTTTATTTCTCTGGCCCTCAGCTTCTTCCTTTGTAAAATGAAGGGTCTGAACACATCAGTGACTTTTCAAACTCTGCCATAGGTACCAGAGTGGGGGTAAGAGAAACAAAAGGGGTGGAGTTTCTAACCTGAGCCCTGGTGGCATAGTGGCTAAGAGCTAGGGCTGCTACCCAAAAAGTTGGCAGTTCAAATCCACCAGCTACTCCTTGGAAACCCTATGGGGTAGTTCTAGTCTCTCCTATAGGGTCTCTGTGAGCTTGAAGTGACTTCACTGCAATGGGTTTATGGGTACTCTCGTTAAGCAAAGAAGCTAATTTCTTACCTGGTTCTTTAACAGAAGGAAATGTCTCCATGATCGTTCTTTTGAAAAAACAAAGGGTTCTTTTTGCTGCTTTACAAATAATTAGAAACCAACTGGACAGGTTTGAGAGTTTGTCCTAGAGAGTCTGTCCAGAGACTCAAGGAGAGAGTCAGAGGTAAAAGTCGGAGGTGGGTGGTATTTAAGATCAGGACATTCCCTGAATAGTGTTTGGAGTAGGGACTAGGTGTTTGCTAAAGGCTGACCCTGCTGATCTCTACAGTGACCCCATGATGTAAGCTCCCAGGATACCACTTTGCTCAGGCTGTGGTGCAGCCATGGCATAGTGGCTATCATTGGTCTCTCTCCTTGAATGTGACCATACATGCTAATGGTAAGTCTCTGGTGCCCACATACAATGAAGCTTAGTCAGCAGAGACCCTCAAAGAATCACCTGCTCTGATCAAAAACCAGAGTGGATAGACTCTTGGCAATGGATTTACCTAAAAGTTACTGACAGAAAATGTCCTTGAAAGCGTTCTGAACTAGACATGGCCCTCTTTGTTGAGAAATGATGTCTGGGAATTCCACTCCACCTTCCCCACCCTTCCAGCCACCAGCCACTCCAGTAATGGGCTGTGATCTCATCCTCTAAGACTAACTTTGAAGGCACAGAGTCTGATGTATGTAAATCTTGTGCCCGAGCCATGCTCTCACAGAGAGGCTGTCCTGAAGAAAATCTATTGCCCTAATCAATTACCAAACTTCCAAACGAAATAGATTGTTCTCTCTTGCTGGAAGACCATCAAGTCATCATTTTTCTTGGTAATGAGCAACAGTGCAGAAGGGGAATTGCACTTTCCCCATGGCACTGGACGAAGGGTTCCAGTAAGAAGAGCCTGGCCAGGAAAGCTGGGTGTTACCTGCCAAGATGATGGAAGGATATCTGGAAGCCTCTTTCAGACCTAAACTGTACTCCAACAAATTTCTCTTGACTGTTTTGTATGGATCAGGCAGTTTACTGGGTATAGGCTATGTAAAATTGAGAAAGAACCCTTCTCTATAGCCTGGGTATCTCCCCCATCTTGCTTTGCTTCCCTGCTCCCTACTCTTTCCATGGTAGTCCAGTCTACCCCCAATTCCTGAGCTACCCATAACTAGGACAAGAACTCTTTCGAGAGCCTCACCTTCACCTCCATCAGAACTGGAATTAATATTGTTGCTGGATGAAACTCCAGGGATAATTCATGGGCACTGAAATGTGCTCCAGGCTCTCGCCTCGGTTTCCCCGCCCAGCCTTCTCCTTCCCTTCCGGGCTTGGTGCAGTGTTCCAGACCTTAGTCTGCTTGGCTAGGCTTTTGCTATGCTCCTTTCCAAAGAGCTGAGAGCCAATTTTTTCTACGTCCCTCTTCCTGTGAGGGTCCTGCTATGACTGATGACTCAGAATCTTGATGCCACAGTCTACCTGTCTCCAAATATGGCTCGTTCTCTAAGCATTTTCCTGCAGTGGTGGTTTGCCTACCAAAGTGAATGCTTAACATATAGATGGAGGCCTGAATCCTGTGTGATATCACCATGCCCTTTGGGGTCTACATTGTCCTTCCAAGGGCACTGCTTTGTAGAAGAGATATCTCTCTGGGGGTACTGCTTGCCACAAAAGGGAGAATTATCACTGGTAGAATTTGAGCAACTTGGATCAGTCTCCCCTTCCTTTCCCACCTACCTTCAACTTCCTTCTCCCTCAGACCCATGTACCTGAGGTCCCAGCTTGTCCTGCAATCTCTTCTCAGTTATGGCACTTATGAGCATGGTGCTCCCCTTCTAGATAGACACTTAACACAGATATGAACCACTGTAACACAGCAATACTAAAGGTATATTAAAAGTGTTATGGGAGTGAGCACAGGGGAGGGGGCTACTAATTCTACTTGGAGTAGGGTTGGGTGCAGGGATCTCATAAAGAAAACATTTAAAATAGACCTTAAAAGAAGGTGATTTGGTGGACAAGGAACAGATGATCCTAAAAGGCTTCACTGCTATTAATGATAGGAGAGAAGCTGAAAAGAATTTTTTAAAGTATTATATACATTCTAGGAGCCTTGGTTGCTCAATGGTTAAGCACGCAGCTACTAACCAAAAGGTCAGCAGTTTGAACTCACCAGCTGCTCCACAGGAGACAGATCTGGAAATCTCCTCCCGTAAAGATGACAGCTTAGGAAACTCTACGGGGCAGTTTTACTCCGTCATATAGGGTTGTTATGAGTTAGAATCGACTTGGCAGCACACAACAATAATATACATCCTACATCCTTAGCTATTGCAAGTGGTTTGTGCTTGACTACTAACTCAAAGGTTGGTCGTTCAATCCACCCAGAGGCACCATGGAAGAAAGGCCTGGTGGTCTGCTTCCATAAAGATTACAGCCGAGAAAACACTATGGAATGCAGTTCTACTCAGTAACACATGGAGTTGCCGTGAGTCGGAATCGACTCCACGGCAGTGGGTTTGGTTTGGTTTCGTTTGATATATACATTCCAGAATTTCAGAGATCCACCGCCCTAAAATACAGTGCCTGCCTTGAAGGAGCTATAATTTAGTTAGGGAGATAAGTTGCTCACAGAGTAAACAGTTAAATAATAATTCAAGACTGTTCATACTAACATGTTACTTTAGATATAAACAAGGGCCAAGGATATGACAAGTGCCAAAATGTCTGCCCCAGGTAATGCCTCCTGCAGAAGGCAGGAAGAAGAGAACAGCTGTTGGCTTGGAGTGATTCGGTGAACAACTAAAGGGGAGTAAATCCATGAGCTAGGACTAGGAACCTCTCAGATGTTCGTAAAATCATATGGTTTGGGTGGTTGCCTTCTTGGCCTCGGCTCTGCAAGGACACTATTGGATTTCTAAGAGGGGAGGGAAAAAACAGTTTTTTAAGACTAACAGGACTTGGGGCGCATGTGCGAGTGAGTGTATCCGAAGAAAGGTCTAGCAGTGCAGCTAGCTCAGGGCACTGCTGGTGGAGAAGTGCCCTGAATCTAAGGAGTTGGAATGGCTTTTGCAAATTCCAGTGGGAAATGCTGCTGTGAGGTGCAGGTGGGGGTGGGGTGGAGAAGGACAAGCTAACGAGCTGTCACCTCTCCAAAGGTGTGTCTTCTCTGACTTTGGGGGATCGCCTGCCTGTTCCAAGAGGGCTTTGGACCTCTCACCTTCTCTGTCTTGGTGGGGCAGACACCTGAGTGCAGGCCCGTGGACGGATGCCTCTTCATCTTCAGCTGGTTGGAACTCTGGCCCAGGTCACTGTCTAGAGGCAGGACCCTGACTGGTAAGCAGAGGGGAATGAGACACCCCATGGAAGAGTGGGCCAGGCTGCCCTCCTGTGGGCATGGCTTCTGCACTACATCGGTGTGGGTGGGGCACCTCCCTGCCTCCACTGGCAAGGGCAGCACGCAGGGCCTGGGAGGTGGGAGAGTTTGGTCCCCAGTTCCTTATTCCTCCTCATTGTCCTCCAGGCCTATGCTGAGCACAGCAGTTTGGGAAGGCGGGGGGACACTAAATAAACCATTGAGATCAGGGTTCAAATTCCAACTCTACTAGCTGCATGATCTTAAGGAATAATCTCTGAGAGACTCAATTTTCCTCCCTGTAACATGGGAGTTTTAATGACTCCTGTACAACACAGAGGAGCCCTGGTGGTGCAGTAGTTAGGAGCTCAGCTGCTAACCAAAAGGTCACCAATTCAAATCCACCAGCTGCTCCTTGGAAGTCCTATGGGGTAGTTCTACTCTATCCTACAGGGTTGCTGTGGTCGGAATCGACTCGATGGTTGTGCATTTGGTTTTTGGTTTGGAAGAACCTAGAGTAGTTCCTGGGTGGTGCAAATGGTTTGCACTTGACTATTAATCTAAAGGTTGGCGGATGGAACCCACCCAGCGGCACCACAGAAGAAAGGCTTGGCGATCTGCTTTCATAAAGATTATGGCCAAGAAAACACCATGGAGTGCAGTTCTACTTTGTAACACATGGAGTTGCCATGAGTTGAAATCAGCTGATGGTCACTGGCTTGGTTTTGGTTGGCACAACATAGAACTGGTCAGGTTAACATAAAAAATACTTGTTATAAAAAGACTAGTTATAAAAAATACTTGATACTCTTTAAGAAGCCTTCAAAAAATGCTTCTTACTACACCTCCTACTTTTATCGATAAGAGCTCTGAAGCTCAGAGGGGTTAAGTATGTGACCCAAAGTCTCCCATCAAAGACGGGAGCAGAGACTGGAGCCTGGGAAGTACGGTGTGAAGAGGAGATGCTTCTGGACTCGGCTCTGCCACTAACTAGCTGTGGGACTGTGGACAGCCCTCCTCTCAGGCTTTAGTTTTCCCCATCTGTTAAGCAGGAGGACGGACAAGATCTTTTCTAAGACCCTTGTTATGGACTGAATTGTGTTATCCAAACACTTATGTGGAAGTCCTAACCCCTATACCTTAAATATGACCCTGTTTGGAAATAGGGCTTTTCTTTTGTTATGTTAGTGAGGTCATACCGGAGTAGGGTAGGCCCTAAACCTTAATTCCTCTGAGTGGTGTCTTACAAAAAGAGCAGAATTGACACAGATACACACATAGATGCTTCTACAAGTCCAGGAAGGCCAAGGATTGCCGGCAGCTACTAGAAGCTGAAAGAGACAAACAAGGACCTTCCCCCAGAGCCGACACCCTGAATTCAGACTTCTAGCCTCCGAATCTGTGAGAAAATAAACTTCAGTTCTTTAAATGCACTCACTTGTGGAATTTTGTTGTGGAGGCTCTGGGAAAGAAACTAAGCAGTCTCGTAACATTCAAGGAGCATGACTTCTTCCTCTCTGCAGCAGAGGCCCAGCCCATGGCCCATAATGCTCTGGGTTCCACAGAGAAGCAACTCTGTGGGCTCCCAGTCAGATGCCTCTAAAACGAATTCGTCACAACGGAGCTCCTCACAGCCTCCCCCTGCCCCACCTCCGCAACTCCTAGGAGAATAATCCAAGGCAGGAGGGGCGGGCGAGGGTTCACAGGGCACAGAGCGGCAGCCATTAGGGTGGCGGATTGCTGACACCATGGCGTAGGCTGGCCTTCCTGTTTTTAACTTTTCCATTATGTCTAATTTATTTTTCCTTGCCTGTCCCCTCAGTGACCTGAAGTGCAGTCACAACCTTATCTTGGCTTTCCTGTAAATGTCTTTTTCTCTGCTTTTAAACCTTGATCTCTTCCATGCTAATAAGCTAGAGCTGAGGCTTACTGTGACAGGATAGTGGGTTTCCCCAGAAAAATATAGTCGTGTGCAGGTAACATAAAGAGATAGAGACTGAGATAGTGAGAGGGAAAAACAGAGAGAGAGGAACAGGAAGGAAGCTTGTGGAGAATTTGAGAGACAGTGAGAAAGAGAGACAGACAGACAGACAGGTACTGAAAGCCAGAAAGACTGAGAGGGAGATAGGGAAGAGATGATACA
Source organism: Trichechus manatus latirostris (assembly GCF_000243295.1). Lineage (NCBI taxonomy): Eukaryota > Metazoa > Chordata > Mammalia > Sirenia > Trichechidae > Trichechus > Trichechus manatus. The sequence goes on from NW_004444014.1 coordinate 1,876,454, forward strand.
GAAGTTTACGCAGAGACAGGCAGGTTGGTCAATCTCCACTCTGTGTCCCTGACCACAAAGAGGGAAGTGATGGAAACTGCCATGTTTACAGATGAGTTGGCTAAGACTGGAAGTGTGGAGTCTTTGTTTTTCTTATACTTGTTGGACTTTTCAAGGAGATTGTAAGGCCATTGGCTATACCAGAGGCTCCAGGCTAGAGTCAGGGTCATCCACATTCATGAGTCAGGGCCACGGTCCTCCATGCCAGCATTTTGTCTTGGATTGACCTGAAGGCATTGGTCTCGGGGGATGGCATTGTCACCAAGAAATCAACTCAAAGCTCATTCATAACCCCCATGTACATTTCTTTTTTGTGATTCTGTTTATGTTTTTATATGTTTATTTCTTATATCCTCCATCAGATTGTAAACTTGAGGACAGAAGTTTTTGCGTGAGCATGATGCCTTGAACTTAATAGGCTCTTAATAAAGTTTTGTTGAATTTCCAGGCCTCTATCTTCATATAACTTTCAATGGTCCATGTGAATGGAGGGATGCCAAATAAACACTATTTCTAGAGGAAAACTTTGTAGATGGATGGTTATATGTTCATGAGTGTCCTGGCAAGCAAAGAAAAGATGAAAGCCTTTCCTTTGAGGAACTTAATACCCGCTTCGAAAGTCTAAGAGGGAGACAGAAGAGTCACGCAAAGAACATAAATGAAGACTAGCCAGTAAATAAGTCAACATAGGCAGACTCAGGAGGTCCGCCCCAGCTTGGAACAAACATATCTACCCAAATCAGTTTTCTAGAGAGCTAATACTCCACTAACTGTGTCAAATGATGATATTCCTGAAAAGTGTTCCAGTCTTTCTTACCTTTGAGAAAAGCAGAGCATGCTAAATTTATTTTAAGCTTATATTACAGGTTAGAAATGGTACCTGGAAGGCTTTTGGTCTATGTGCTGATATCTGCCCCTGTGCCGAATGGCCCCAGATTGCCATATTTTTCTAGTTGATTATTCTTCGTACTTTTTCACACTGTTCTGACTCCTGTCATATGTTTCTGCTTAAGTATGTTTACACATACTTAAATGAGGGAGACCTAACTGGAAGCTCTCACCATTTCTGTCAAATCAACTTTTATTCATTTCTCAGGTAGCTTGAAAGTCACTTCTTTCAGGAAGAATTTCCCGGCCCCCCAAACTGAGGTTGGAACCCCTGTGAGTTTTCTCTTAGTACCCTGTACTTTCTTGACTAAAAGGTTCGTAGGTCTGCCTCTGCCATCAGACCACACGCTCACGGAGGGCAGAAACTGCGCTCACCTCTGACACTCGGTGCCTGGTACACTGCTGGGTGTACAGTGAGGGTTCAACAAGGGCTTGTCTCATGCAGGGGTAGGTGTGAGCTGAGGGGCAGCCTGATCTCTCCCGTGGAGCAAAGCACTTCCCTTGATGCTGAGACTCTGGCTGTAGGTTGCAGGGCAGAGGCTCCTCAAGCCCAGCTTTCCAGTGAGTGGGGGTGTGGTCCTCCGTGTGTTCCTCTCTGCTCCAGCCCAGCCCGTTTCCTCTCTGTCACCCACTCATCCAACTCTGTGTATTTGCTCCTTCCTGCCTTGATCCCCAGACAGTCTCCTCTAGGGGGCCTCTCCTGACCCGGCTTTGCAAGGACCTTCCCCTCTTCTGGCCTGTGATGGCCATTAGAATCTGCATCCCACAGTCTGGGGCTCAGGACTACTCTGCCATTGTCCTTTGTGGCTATCACCTCCCTTTCTTACAAAAAACATATAATACTCAAGCTGCATGGTACCACTGACACTGTCTTATCCACCTCCTCCAATGTATAGGCTAGTGAGGCCCAGGGGGCTTGAGTGACCTCCCAAGAGGACATAGCTATTGAGTGGCAGATCTTGGAGAAAAGTCAGGTCCCCTAGCTTCAAAACCAGGGCTCATTCCAATCCCTCTTGATTCTTAGAATCATGTACACCATGTCACCCTAGCCCAGGGCTGGGAGTCCAACACAAACACAACATATGAATGGGCTTATTGACTGACAGCAGTACTGCTGGACATGTAATCTGGCTGTCTAGCCAACTCTAGCAGGCCCTGTGCAGGCGATTGGGGTTGAGGGTTGATGCAGAGAAAAATGGTGGGTCTTCTAAGTGAAGGGATAGGGTCTCAGAGGCTGGTGGGAGCAGGCTTGTGGGAGACTTGAGGATGGTGGCCTCCGCTAGTGAGTGAGTCAGAGCTGGGAGGGATGCTGGGCCTGGTGCCATGAGAGGTCCCACTACAGCCCGGCCTCCTGCTGTGAGGCTGACGGAAACTTCCTTTGCAGTGAGTGCGATAAGGTAGCCTTCTCTCCCCGAAATATGTGTTTTCCCAGGAAGGTGATTTTCTGTTCTCAGCTTGGCCCTCTCCACCTCCAATTCTGCTGAAAGAAATCCACATCCCAACAGACTAAGGGTGAAGGCAAGTTGGCCCTGTCTCGTGTCCTAGTCACTGCTTGAGAAGAGAATGAGAGAGGAGGCAATGCTAGGCTGAGCGTCCCGCCTCCTGTGAAACACGTAGGCAGGTCTGTACACAAACATGGGCTCTTACAAATAAACCAAACCTGGCCAAAAATAACAGAAAAGGCAACAGATGCTTCCAATTAAAATGTCAGCGTCTGCCGAGAAGCCGTGTTCTCACGTGGTGTGGGTGCTTGGGGCCGAGGACTACTGGAAGGGACCACATATGGAAATCTGTTTGCATTATTCCACGTCCCAGATGCCACGTAAGACACTGGTCTGACCTTGCAATTAACACGTCGGCTGTTTCTGGGGTGCAGGATGCGGATGCAGAGAAAATTAGAAAGTTGTGAAACAGAAAGCAATTGTTCCCACTGAGTCCCAGAGGAAGTGAGGGACCCAGGAGCATTCTCCAGAATACGACTCTGTGGGCTTCATCACCATCTTCTCTCCTCTCCCTCCTGCCTCGGTTCCCCCTGATTCCTCAACAAGGCTATAAAAGGAAAATCAGTTTGCATGAATAACAGGAAGCCTTAATGGCTGTCAGAAGGTTGTGTTTGTGGGGGAGAGGGATAAAGGAGCAACCCCCATCCTTACCCCCTGAGCCATCATAGTGGTGGTGGTGGTGAGGGTGGATGAAGACTAGTCATACGTACACTGGACTATGTTAACAGTAGCAGGCAAAGTCACGTCTTCCACCTACCTCACCACTGTCCTAAATCCTTAATAAAATTGTTCCTTTCCAATTAGCTTTGCTATTTACTGGTTAAAACAAAACAAAACAAAAAACAGTTGCTGTGAGTTGACTCCAACTCATGGTGGCCGCCCATGTGTTAGAGTATAACTGTGCTCCGTAGGGTTTTCAATGGCTGATTTTTTGGAAGTAGATGGCCAGGCTTTTCTTTCGAGGTGTCTCTGGCTGGACTCAAACATGTTAACTGTACCTCCCAGGGACTCTGTTTACAGGTAGTAGGTCCTCATTCCCTTTTCCTTCCAGAGGGGCATTTTGTTTTCTTCTCTTTTTTCAAACTTGCTTTCTTTCCATCCCCAGTTAGGTAATGACTAAGGAAACCAGTGAAGGAGACATGGAAATGGCAGAGGAGCAGAGAAAACCAATACGATTCTTTGCAAAATTTCATTGTCTCATCAAACCAACAGGCAGTGAGTGCTTTAAAGAGTGCCTTATTCTGATAAATGAATCTCCTCCTAATTATTTTTATTATCTTCACTATTATAATAAAACCCACATTTTATAGCTAAAGACCCAACCAGAGTAATGCCCACAGAAAGGAAGAACAATGGGGAAATGAATGAATTGAACCCTCATTTTCGTTTCGGTAGGGAAAGATGATAATTCGTTGGTTTTAATAAGCTCATGGATTGAGTCACTACTATAGGTCAGTGCTACGAGGGCTGGATACCACTGGGTAGTAATGTAAGACATGAAACTCAAATATTTTTATGTGAGCTCAAACACATTTTCATTTCTTAATGGTCACTCTTACTAACCAGAGAAGAGGAAGACCTATCCACATAAAACAAACACAGGATTAGTTTTGACAACAGAAGCTTAAACAGGATGTTAATTAGCAGCCATAGAGATGGGAAGGTCCTGGATGGGAATAATTACACAGATAAACCCAGAGTATGGCTACAACGTGCCAGGGTCCCATCCCTCACCATATGGCTGCAGTCTGGCGAATGGCTCGTTGGCAATTCATTACCATATCACTTGGAACTCAGGAGCAGATCGTTTATGATTAGCCAATTCATTATGCTATCCTTGGTATCACAAGGGGACCCTGAGGGCTTGCCTCCCCCATTGTATTATTTTAAGGACATATGACAGGGAAGACACAGCCCTCCTTTCCCCAGCTCCCTTAAATTACTGTTTGCTGGAAAGTTTGCTGGAATCTAGATAGAATCTTTCAAAAGAAAATAAACAAGCAAAAAAAAAAAATCCCTGCAGTCTGAGCTGTAGCCACAGCTGGATCCACTGGAACATTCCAGGAGATGAAAAAGATTTCCTCCTCTTTCCCTTCCACCCTACTGAGGACACATCGGTCAACCTTATGAGTAGACTTTAGTTACAGCAAGAATGTAATCAGAGACCTATAAGGACTAAAGACCATTAGGCCAGGATGCAGGAAGCCGTGGTTCTGGAAAGGGCTCTATTACCAACTAACTTTGGCTTCATCAGTTTGATCCTTGGTCCTTAGCTCCAGAACCTGCAAAATGGATACAATCTTCCCTGACTTACCTATTTTCAGAGGTGTGGGGAGTATCATGGGAGAAGGGTCTTTGATGGAGAAAGTTACTCTGAATCCATGAAGCTGATTAAACCCAGCAAATCAGCATGTGAGCTATTAGAAGGATTTATTTTCACATCATTAGCACAGGTGGGCAAGGAAGAAAGGGGTACAACCTCTCTCATTGGGATTCACTGCCGATGTGGTCTGCCCACACCCAGGGGCCTGTCCACAGAAAACAGCACCTATGGCAGTGAGTTTTAAATTGCTGAATGTTCTCTTACAGCTGATGATGGACACTGCGATGGCCAATAGAAATTGCTCATTAGCGCCCCTCCTTAAGCGGCGCCCAGGGCATGTGCCACCTGCCATACCTTAGTTGGCCTCTGCCCACACCTCTGTAACAGCGTTCTAACTAGAGTTTGTTGCCAAGAGAAGGTGGATGGGGCTTTGCATAAGGGGAAAAGGTGGAAGTGAGGCCTGAGAACTGACTAACAGGAATGTGTTTCACAGAGACTGAAGCCTGCCAGAGTAGCAGAAATGCTTGAGGAAGGTGACAGTGAAGAACTACCCGAAATAGAATGAACAGAAAAGCGAAGGAGGACCAGAACCAAGCACTGATTTGGTTAAGTGAGCATAATTCGCTGAGCATTTGGCCGGGAAGGGATGGGGCATTGCAGAAGCGAAGCCCATTCTGTGAGTGTATGACTACATTTTGGTTAATGTGCACAGCATGGAAAGCCCCTTTGTGGAGCTTTTTCCATGAAATCGATGTAGCCCGGCTGGCCCCCAATCCTATAAAACTTGCCTCTGTTAATAATCCCAGGTTTGAGACAAGGGTCCCAATAGCCTACAAATGTACAAGACAGTCACAAACACTGTCACTCCCCGCATCATAAATCTGGCCTAAAAGAAGCAGGCTTGCCACAATCAGCAGTAATTACACATTTAATTAACTCCTTTTTTTTTTTTTTCCTTCTTAGAATTCCAAGGGGCTTTGGGGAAGGGTTTCCATGGCCCAGGTCTCTGGAAAGAGCTATCCAGGGAACAATAAAATGATGCTTTCTTCTTGTGATAAATTTCCCTGTAGCACTAGAGACATTAAAAAAGATTTTATTGATCATTCTTAAGAAAAACAAAACAATACAAAACAAAACAAAAACCATGTCCTGAATCTTGTAGTTTGGAAGAAGCACTGCCTAGAAAATCCAGAGAGCTGAGTCTGAGTCCTGGTCTGGCCCTGAGTAATGGCGTGACCTTAAGCATACCAGTTGACTTCTTTAGGCCTCAGCCCTCTCCTCTACAATACGACTGTGAGGTGAACTTCATTACATTGATTAGGCGATCTCTAACGTTTCTCAGAGTATCGTCTTACAAATCCAAATGACTGCAGAGATCCAGAATTGAGCCTTTGCTTTCATGAATATTAAAGAATTATTAAAGAAGCTGGGTACTTTTCAGCTCTATCATTCCAGCATTCCATGATTCAATGTTGTTACTCATATTTATGATATGGTGACCCTTGTCAACAACACAAACCCTAGATAGGAAATTGTTATTTTGGAATGAGATATGTTTTGCAGTCAGCCTCCAGGCCAGGTGATCCTAACGAAGCATCTAGATGTGCTAGGTGCTCTGCTAAGCAAGGATGGATCCACATTAATTTTGCTAGTTTGTCTGCATCTGTCCCTGACCCTCAGCACTCAGAAGCTTCACTGCACCCAGCGGAACACAGAAGAAGGGGCTGAGAATAAGGAAGACACAGTGGTTCTAGCTGGCATGCTCTTTCTTGAGGAGCTGGAAACCTGGGCACACCTACTAGAGGCTATGAACACTCATGCATTAGGGAAAAGGCTGGATTTCAAGTCAAGTATTTTCTAGCAACTCAGCTTACCAGAGAGACACCAGCACTCCTTGGGGTGGATTCTCTGCTTTGAATATAAGCCAAATGGCCAGAAGCAGTGATGATTTCTACTAAGAGTCATCTTTCTCACACACTATATTCTTTCTCTCCATGTCCCCTTTTTAAAAACAATAAGTAGCCAATTATTATCAATTTATTTGCTGCTTCTTATAATTACATTATCCATGATTAACTCACTGGAGTCTAATTTGGCTCTAAAGCTATTTTATAGGGACACACCATCATTGGGCATGGTGGAGCTCTTGCAGAGCGCAGCCTTACTCTGTTGGGCTCGTGGAGCTCATTAATGCATATGGAGAAGAACAAAGAAGAGGATGAAAAATGGCAGCTGTCTCAGTCTTGCTGTGCTGAAAAGTCCTCCACATTCATTATTTCATTTGATCCTCACTCTAGCTCTTTGAGGTAGCTAGAATAGCTATTATTATCCCCAGTTTACAAACTGGGAAACAAAGCCAGGTCAAATCATAACATGGTACCCAACATAGGTTCAAAACCCATGTTGACATCCTGCTTGTCCCTCTCCCACAACACACTGAATCTCTGAAGACATTAATCCATGACTGTAATGGTAATCACCGTTTCTGTAGTGCTCTGCAGTTTGCAAAATGTTTTCAAATTCCTAATCTCATTTGATCTTTACTACAGTATTGGGAGGCACAGAAGATATTACAGTATCAGTTTTTACAGAGGAGGCAATTTTGGTTTAGAGAGGTGACTTGCCCAAAATCACACAGCCTTAAAGTGTGGAAACTGGGATAAGAACCCCCGGATCCTGACTGCCAAATTCTTTATTCTATTGTAGTGCTCCCTGGAGACCAAGGATTTACTGCAAACATGTGGTTTAAAAGCAACACAGAACAGCCACCTGACATCATAATCACATCTTTTACAAAGGATTATTCTCTGGGACAGAGGATTTTAACTTAGGGACTTCACGAACCTCACCTGAGATAATGTTTACATACGTATTTGTATACGTACACGCTGCATATATATGTATGTGTGTATGTGTGTGTGTGTGTGTGTGTGTGTGTTGTTGTTAGGTGCTGTGGAGTTGGTTTCGACTCATAGTGACCCTATGTGACAGCAAAGAACTGTTCCATAGGGTTTTCTAGGCTGTACTCTTTATGGAAGCAGACGCCTGAAGAGCTGCAGGGTGGGTTTGAAATGCCAACCTTTCAGTTAGCAGCTGAGCACTTAATCATTGTGCCACCAGGGCTCCTTATGTGTGTGTGCGTGTATATACATACATATATATATATATATATATATGGAGATACTATGAAACTTACCTCAGATTCTTAAAGGGATCTGTGACCCCAAAACAACCAGTAAGTAATCTCAATGATTCTAGTCTATTCTCCGCCAGTGGAGGACTAAGGTGGTGGTGGATAGCAACGAGGGGTGGTGGTTAAGATTAGGAAAATGATCAGGCATCAGTGGAGACCGGGGGGTGAGAGCCATGAAGGCCAGATGAAGTGAACACGTTGGGCCCAGGCAATGGCTAAACAGTAACAAATAGTGCTGAGGCCAAGGGCTGGGAAAAATGGGGTATCTGACAATTAGAAGTTTCTGTGGAGTGGTGAGTACAGAAAGAAAATTATGGGAGCAAAGGAAGGTGGAGCTAAGGAAGACAGTTGAGTGGGGAAATACTTCTTTAAAAGTCTGGCAATTAAGGAAAGTGGAGAGATGGAGTGCTAGCTTGGAGGAGGGAAGCAGTACCAAGGAAAGTTCTCCCCCCCACCCCTTGAAAATGGGAGATGATGTGTTTGTCAAGGAGGAAGCTGATTGAAAGGGAGAGACCAGGTGAGAGAGAAGGCACCTAATTAGGAGACTGGAGGGGATGAATCCTGAGCTGAGATGGAGCGTTAACTTGGGAATAGATTTGGGACTCTCCAGAAGCAGTAGTCTTGGTGGGAAGGAGAGGTGAAGATACGGAAAAAGTGTGAGTTTCTCTCGTGTTCACTACCAATTTCAACTACGGCACTACTTCTGGCACTTACAGTAAGCTACGCGACCCAGTTGGGCTGCTTCCTGCCACCCCCGAGCATAAGCACCTTGGGTCTGGGCGTCTGGTACCTTCCTGCTGACCTTCCCAGTCTCTTCTGAGTCTCCCCAATTCCCAGCTTCAGGCACTGAGCCTGTCCAGGGGGATCTCCAGCTGTTCTCTGTGCCCTCTCCCCCAGCTCCCAGCTTCACAGAATTTTCTTGGGGCTCATTTCAGTAGCAAAATACAGAAATGCATTTGGGCAATTGTTTTCTTTGTTGCTGATTTGATTGCTAAACCTTTTAGAAAACTTGCACTACACAATATATAGACATATCACTTATAGTTATAAAATAGATTATATTTGGAAATTTCCATAGAAAGCTTTTCTTCCTGGGCCTTGGTCAAGATTGGACTTCCATACTGTTTTGAAGGTGCAATCAGAGCCTTCTTACTATTTCACTTGTAGAGTCTTTCTCAGAGACATGGCCCCCTAAGTCTATGACAGAAACATAGACTTTTTAGTTGTGTACATTGTTGCCTGGAATAAACAGAAGCATTTCCTAGCCTGCCTTGGGCTAGCGATGGCCAATGAAATGTCCACTGCAGTTGAGGACCTCAGGAAAGATTTTTCATAGGGGTACAGACATCCAACAGGAGTCATTTTGCCTTCCCCAACCCTACTATCTGGATGGCTTAGATCATGAAGTGACCCTGGAGATGGAAACCATGTGATGAGGGATGACAGAGCAGAAAGACAGAAAGAGCCTGAGTACAGGGGACATCATTCGGCCACCATATTGGCCTCAGACTGCCTACCTCTGTGCTCCCTTTAAGTTGGGAGAAATCCATTCCTATTGTTTTTAAGCCATTGTTATTTCCGGGAGCTATTCGGAGCCCTGGTGTCATGGTGGTTAAGAGCTCAGCTACTAACCAAAAGATCGGCAGTTCAAATCCACCGGCTGCTCCTTGGAAACCCTATGGGGCAGTTCTACTTTGCCCTATAGGGTTGCTATGAGTTTTTTTTTTTTTTTTTACCACATGTTTTGATATCTGTGGTGTAGTAAGTTCCCTTCTTTTTATTCTTTCTCAAAATTATTTCAGCTATTCTTTGCCCTTTTTAATTTTCACATGAATTTTAATTAATCTTTTAATGAAATGTTTCCTTCCTACCTCTTTAAGCAGATACTTCTCCCCAGTCCCCATCCTGATCCCAAAGGCTGTTTATTTTCTACCTCTTCAAGCAGATACTTCTTCCTAGTCCCCATCCAGATTCCAAACGCTGCTTCCCTCAAAGACCCAGCTTCCAGCCCCGGCTCTGACACTGAATGGCCATCTACTCTTGGGCGGGTCACCTAACTTTTCTGGATTTCAGTTTCCTCTGCTCTACCTACTTCACAGGGTTGCTGAGCTGATCAAATGAAAGAAGAATGTGAGGATGCTGTGAAGAGTTAAAAACACTGTCCAAATGCAAGTTAAAGTCTCAGGGTAGGCCTGAGACAAAACGCAAAATTGGGAATATTTTTTTCCTCAGCTTTCTGCTTTCTCTACCCTTTCTGATTCTCCTTTCTCCCAAACTTCCAGTGTTCTGAGATGCCGAGGTCTTCTGTCAGGGGTAAACTTATGAGAACGTGTTAGAGGCAGCTTGGATTCATAAAGGTCTGGGTCCAATTTTAGGCTCTAGATGTGGGACTTAAGGTAATTCACTCAAACTCTCCAAATCCAAATTTCTTCAGTTTTACAAGGGGCATAATAATTCTCTCTCCCAAGCAGTACGGTGAAATGCAGAAGAAATAATGTAGGTGAAAGTACTTGATAAAATGTGAAGCCCTATGAGGATCATAAGGCATTATTATTATAGTTCTTGCTGACATTTACATGTGGAAAATGACTTATAAGAAGGCAATCATGGTTAACTGTGTTGAAGTGCTTTATACTCATCACTTGAATCAAGACATGTAGGAGGATCAAACTCATTTTGTCTACAAGTATGGTCGACCCAGTGCAATGTCTACCTACACATTATTCTAGAAGACATGGGAAATCCCATTCTTAAATACCTTTCCCTTTAGACTTTTTGGAGTTCTTGGGTGGTGCAAATAGTTAATGTACTCAGTTGCTAACCATAAGTTTGAAGGTTCAAGGCCTCCCAGAGGCACCTGAGAAGAAAGCCCTGGTAATCTACTTCTGAAAAACCAGCTATTGAAAACTTTATGGAGCATAGTTCTACTCTGACACACTTGGAGTTGCCATTAGTCAAAATTGATTTGATGGCAGCTGGTGCTGGTTTTAGAATTTGCAGCCTGGACGTGTGGAGAAGTGGAGGTGGGAGGGGTGTGGAGGCGGGAGGTCCATGCTCTCTGTCTGTACAAACAGGCAGAGCTATCCTTAGGCAGGTGCTGGGCTCTGCACTAACGTAGGGAAGAGAGAGCCTCCGGGGCTCAGAATGTGGGAACAAATCAGCCTTTGACCCTACTCGCTAAGTGCACGTACCATTCAATTAAAATGAACATTGAGGTCCGTCCTGATGTTATGTGAAAGGACCTCCCCTGGAGTCAGCATATGGCAGTGGCCTGACACCTCTCTAACTCTTGCTAACTCTTGCTACTCTGCCGACCACAGCAGCTTGCTTCTGTGCCAGCATCGGTCTTGGGCTTGAGCCAAATGACATGCCTGGGCCAGATGACATGAGGCTGTAGCCCACCGCTTAGTCTAATACAGAATGCCCTTTTCACTGGTAATTAGGTTCTTGCCCTTTTACCAGTTCTACTGAAACAGAGTTTTTTTTTTACCTTAGCTCCACAGTCACCTCCATGGCTGACCCTTGACTCTATTCTTCTGACCATCAGACCCTGCTGGAAGTTGCTGGAATTCTTTGGAGCCAACATCAGCCACCACTACACCTGCCTTCAGCCTCTGCCAATGGCCACTTCCCTGTTGTGGTTTGGGTAAAGCCCTGGATTTCTGACTTGTGTTCAGATCTTAGTTCCTAGAACTCATGATCTGCCTGTCCTTTCCTCTTGGGTCCATCCCATTTCTGACCCATTCTTATTCTCCCAACCCCACATGATCCTTGCCTGCTCTTGCTCCCACGTTCATGCAACCTCAAGGGTTAGACTCCCCTTTCAGGACCTAACTTACCTAGTTCTATACTGTGGATGAGGCATATGACCCCTTTCCTTTCATTTCTAGGTTCTAAGTCTGAAACCAGTTTGTGAGATCTACCAGTCAGGTTTCATTCCAAATAGACTACAATTGACTTTTTTCTTGCACATAGACACAAAGCTTAGGAACAGGTGCTCTAGTAGGTGCTGTGATTATCTGCTCATATCCCTCTGCAGGAATGAAGGATGCATTCTTCTAGCCACTGAGAATAAGACTTGCAGAAGAAAGCTAACTTACTCAAGGATACACCCTTCCCTGGGGCAGCCCACATCCTGTGACTGCTTGGTGTGGTCCTAGGAATCAGAGGGAAGGAGTTTAATGGCCCAGCCCCTTACAAAATCTCTGAAGGATCATCCCACTCTAGGGCCTCTGATGGGGTCAGATGAGGCCTTGTGACTTCCTCAAAGGGGAGCTCCTCCCTCTGCCATCCTTGCCTCCTTCCTTTCCCTGCAGGGGTTGATCCTGAGAGCACTCTTATTTTAGACATGTAAGCCCATCTCAGAATCTGATTCCTGGGGAGTCCAACCTGCAACAGACGTCAACAGCTATTTTCTTGCTCAACCAGCCAACGAACCCTCTATGGACTCACCCACTTCTTTCTCTGTAAATACATCCTCCCTGTGGTAGGCAGAATAATGGCCCCTCCCAAAGATGTTCGTGCCCTCATCTCCAGAATTCGTGAATGGGTTACCTTACATGGCAAAAGGAAATTTGCAGAAGTGATTGAAGTCTCAGACCTTGAGATAAGGAGATTATCCTGGATTATCCAAGTGGACCCAGTCTAATCCTATTCGTCCTTAAAAGCAGGGATCTTTCCTGGCTGTGGTCAGAGAGATGTGATGACAAAGGAAGGGTCAGACAGGCATGGTATGCTGGCTCTGAAGACGGAGGAAGGGGCCACAATCCACGGAATCTAGGAAACCTCTAGAAGATGGATGGGGCAAGGAAATGGATTCTCCCCAGTGTCTTCTAGAAAGGAATGCATCCCAGTTGATACCTTGATTTTAGTTCAGTGTCCTACCTCTGACCTACAGAACTATAAGATAATGAATGTGTATTGTTTTAAGCCATACATTTGTGGTAATATGTTATAGCAGCAACAGGAAAATAATACGTTCCCCTTAGGAGCCATCTTAACACTTACTCTTTTGTACAACCTTGAGCATGGCACCTTACCTGTCTGGGCCTTAATTCTCTTATCTGTAAAAATGGCCATTTTGGGCGATATGCTTTCAAAGCCGCTTCTAACTTGACATGTTATGGTCTTACTATGCTGAAAGTGATTTGTTAAAAGTTGCAGGTATCAAGCTTAGAGGTGAGACCAAAGATGGACAGTATTCTGGCTGCTGGTGATGATAACTCAGCCTTCAGGGAAATCTACCATTTTTAGAATTTTTAAAATTGTTCTTAGCTTGAATTTTGTCAGGAGCATGTATAATAAAATGCCACAGTAATTATAATACATATAAGCCTACTAGACATAGCTATTGTGAAAGAAAAACTGGAAACTAAAATAGGATAAAAATAGAGCCTCATTTGGCTTCTTGACCCTCCTAGTACCCAACACAGTTGCCACTTCATTAATGATCTGTGTTAAGAAAAGCTGAGCTGACCACAAAATAATAACAGCCATAGCACAGTGGTAATGATTCATTGCCACATTTATCTAGCACATTATGCTTTTCAGGGCGCTTGCTGTCTCTTTGCTCATTTGAGCCCTAAGTTCTCAGAATTTTCATAAGAAAGTTGAGGAGGTAGAGAGGGTGGGCCTCATCCACCTGATCTGACAGAAGAGGACAGATGATGTAGCCCACAGAGTGTAAAGGACCCTCTGTCATCACACAGGAGGCAATAGCTGGTCTGGGGTGGGGTCTGGTCTCCACATCGAGGCCTATCTACTACACCTTATTACCTGTGGCAGGTGGAGTTACCCAGTGGAGGGTCAGACACTGTCTCCAGAGAGTCTATACTACTAACTGAGGGCTACAGAAAACAGTTTTCACTCTCAGTAGAAAGAATAAAGCCTCTAAAGAATTAGTCACTAAATTAGCTAGGAAAAGGCCTAAGAATTGAATGGAAGAGAAAGAAAGCCATAAGAAATCTAGAAGTGGATTCCAGCCTGTTGCCCACCTCAGATGAGATGATGGTCAGCGAGGTCTCCAAATAAGTAAGAATGGAGAATGCTACATTTTCCTCCCTCCTGGGACCCCACTTAGGCTCCTTGGGGGCAATTGCCGGAAGCCCTCTGCATTATAACTTCTGTGAAATGACATCACCAACCCCAATGTTACAGCCCTTCCGTCCTCTACCCAGGTGCAATTGCGATGACCAACCTTGAAGAAGATAAGATAAACCGAGGCCAGTTGTCTGTAAGGGCATGAAAAGGAACAATTCTCACAGACATCCTTAACTCATGTGAATAATGAGGGGGCGAGACTAGATCTCGTTAACTATCACATTTACTCTGACAAGATCCCATTTCACATTCGGTGTAATAGTATAGTTTAGACTTAAACCTAGGTTTTAGAGCCAGGTTATGACGCTGACTGGCTATAATGTGATCTTGGTTATTACCACTTAGCTTCCGTGAAGATCAGTTCTCTCATCTACAAAATGGGTATGATAATAGTGAGTCTCCTTTCCATATTGTAAGTTTTTCATGAGATTCAAATACTTAAATGTTGAAACACTATAGACAGGAGATATTATTATTATTGACAATATTGCTAATCATCATAATAGTAGCCTGATAGTAACAATGATATTAGAAGAATCAACAATTGTGGTAGCGCTGGTAGGGCACTTGTGGGATTATTCACTGTATGTGGATGCTTGCTAGAGAAGTCACCCATGTGTTGAGATAATGTGTGTAGTGCCCTTTCTTGCATTATATCCTGGGGCTTTACAATAACCCCAAGAGGTAGATCCTATTATCTTCATTTTGCACAGCAAGAAACTAAGGCTTAGAAAGAGTCGATAGATCAAGCTAATATCTTGAGAATCCAGTGGTTTCTGCTGACTTCCAGCATTGGCAGGCACACCTAGCACTTCCAGTAAAGAACAACCTTGAACCCTTAGAGCCTTGTTAGTGGCTTGCTGTCTTAGCCATGATAAGGAGGTATGGTTGGTATTAGAAATTCCTTCATTCACCAGAATGATTAGCAATTCAGAAAGTCATTCAGAACCCAGTTAATCTGCTCTGTGATGGATGTATGGATGCCCACTAAGAATTTCCTCAGCAAGAACTTTCTAACACAATGATTTTTCCTGACAGAGCCCATGGTGTGTGTTACTCTTCCACAGGGTAGATTTATTTGGAAGCACCTGCCCAGCCAGGATGACCTCAAGCTGTCTTTCATCAAGTAGAGGCCATGTGACTAGTTCTCACCAATGGATGTGAGTGAGTGTTATGTGTTAATTGCAGGCCAAGATGGGTGGGAAGTAGGTGTACCATCTTCACTTTCTTCTCTCCCATCAACCAGTTAGATGCAGAGGATCCAGCATAGAACCCAGAGGCCCTAGAAGATGGTAAAGCCACAAAACAGGAGGCATCTGGGTTCCTGAATCACCACTTGGACCAACACCCATTTGGACTTTATATGAGGGGAAAACGATCTTCTACAGTGTTAAGACACTGAGCTTTGGGTGCTATCCATTACAACTGTTATTGTACTATAGATCCCAGTCAGAAGAGATCTACCAGCATTTCAGATCTGGTGGTAATCCTCTGCCTTCAAGGAAACCATTGTCTTCCCTTCCCGCTGATACCAGCTCTGAGAAGCTTTCTTCAACTCTATATAGGTGTAGAACAGCTGGTCTGCTTGTCAACCAACCAATAAATCTGTGTTTGGCAAAACAGTAGTTTTCATCAGTAGGTGACCTTAAAATAGCATTTACATTGCTGAAGAAGTCATTCCAACCCTGAACCAGAGGCATCCCAGCTCAGGCCCTCCTGGGGTGTGAGGCAGGAAAACTAACGAAGTGTGCAGATTATTAATGGCTTTATTTTCTCTCTTGCCCATTCCCTCTCCTTTTTCAAACTTTCAAATTCAGC
Source organism: Trichechus manatus latirostris (assembly GCF_000243295.1). NCBI lineage: Eukaryota > Metazoa > Chordata > Mammalia > Sirenia > Trichechidae > Trichechus > Trichechus manatus. The sequence continues at coordinate 1,892,316 of NW_004444014.1, forward strand.
AGTGTCAGATCTGTTCATCTATTTTTGACATATAAATAGAACCCATCCCTTTAGAATTTTGTACATGACCATGTTAGCTTGTGTCTGGAAGCAGCCAGAATTGAGCTAGGGAGACCCTTGCTCAAGGGAAAAAAAAATCATAGGACCCAGCCCTCACAGGTCAATCACAGTTCCCACATGGTTCCAGTGACCCCAAAGGTGAAAAAATACTTTTAGTTTTCCATAATGGCATTATTGGTGATAACAGTTGTTTTAGAGGGCACAAACACACCATCAATTTCTAGAACATACTCAGTTTCCTTGGTCACACTGGTATCAACAGGTTCTATAAAGGGTTTTGTGAGCTTCTATTTAGCTGACTTCAAATGGTAAGCAAGAAACATCCTTGTAAAGATAGATAGTGCAGGTCAGAAACAAGCACCCTAGGGGGTTTAAATTGCTTTCTTAAAAACAATTTATCTTATTATTTGTTGCTGTTGTTGAGAATATACACAGCAAAACACACACCAATTCAACAGCTTTTACATGTACAATTCAGTGACAAAATTGCTTTTTTATTCAATAACTTTAAAAAATTGTAAACAGTACATGTTCATTTCAGAAAAAAATAAATAATACAGGTTAGGAAACAGAACATTAAAAAATCATCTCTTATCCACCCCGCACCCCCAATCCAGATATAACCACTGTTAACAGATAGTTTAATGAACACTTATGTGTATGTGTGTGTATCTATTTTCCTATTGTTTTAATTTTACAAAACTAAGAGCATACTGCACATAGTGTATTGTAACCTGCTTTTATCCACTGAATAAGATATCAGAATATCTTTTGCCAATAAATAAACTTCAATTGTGTTGCAGACAGCTTCTAAGATGGCTCCCAACAATCCCTGCCCCCTGGTGTTCTTGCCGTTGTGAAACCCACTCCCTTTGGGTGTGGGCTGGACCTCTGACTTGTTCTGACCAATAGAATATGACAAAGGTGATGGGATGTCACTGCCAAGATTAGGTTACAAAAAGACTCTGGCTTCTGTCTTGCTTGCTCTTTCTTGCTTGCTTGCTTGCTGTGACGAAGTCAACTGCCATGTTGTGAACTACCCTATGGAGAGGCTCATGTGGCAAGGAACTGAGGGAGGCCTCCAGTCATCAGCCAAAAGGAACTAGATCCTTCCAATAACAACCTGAGTGAGCTTGAAAGTGGATCCTTTCCCAGTTAAGCCTTGAGATGACCACAGGCCCAACCAATACCTTGATTGTAACCTATGAGAAACACTGAGCCAGAGGACCTAGTTGAGGCATGCCCAGATCCCTGACCCACAGAAACTGTGAGCTAGTATTATGTTAGTTGTTTTAAGCTGCCAAGTTTTGGAGCAATTTTAAAGCAAACTGTTACGTAGCTGTAGATAGCTAATACAAACAATATCGTTTTTAAAATCTATTTAGTATTTCAATGTAAGACTGTACCATAATTTACTCAATCTTTTATTGCTACACATTTTGGTAATTTTATTTTATTTGTTTTGCTATTATAAATGGGGCTACGATGAATATTATTGTAGGTAAACTTTGGTACACATCTTTCACTCTTTCCTAAGAATAAAATGCAGGATTTCAAAGGGTATACATCTTTTAAGGCTTTTGACATGCTATTTCCCAATTGCTTTCTGGTAGGATTATACCCATTGACATCCCTCCTGGCTGCATTTTAGAATGCCTGCCGGTCCATACCAAAAGGTTTACTTTTCTGAAGCAGATTTTTTTGGTTAATTTCAACCACTCTGACTTGAACTATGTCTCCATGCAAACCAGTTAGAAAACAGAAACAAAAACAAAAACCCAAGAACGAAAACAGGTTGAATTTTGAAAACTACTAAATAATTTAACATTAAACAGTTTGTTCAACGTACCAGTTGCTTTGAAACCAGTCAAATGAAATAAACCACCCTCAGATTGTTACTCTTATCTTTCAGTGAGCACTGTAGTTTTGAAAATATGATGATGCTTATATTCCCCCAAGAACTTTGAGACGGAAAACATCAATACTGGTTGAAGTCAATATAGCAACGGTTATTTTGAAAATTTTAGTTCATTTCAATCATACAAAGGGTTGTTGATAAATTCGACTTTTAAAATTACTAAGCTGGATTGACTGAATTCAATACCTAGATATTTTTGGAAGCATTTGGCATACATATACACCACCACCATTTCCAAATTGCAACCTTCACTGTTGGGGAGGAATAAATATTTTAATGAATGCTATATATTTTAACGGGCAATTGGTTTAAGCTAAGGGTGCAATTTCAGGCATCTAAATAAGTAAATAAATGAGGAAGAAAATCCATGTTAATTGCAGTAATTTGCAGTACTTTCAAATTCTTAATTAAGAAATAAAATAGGATTCATTATCCATGCCCACTGTAGATGACATCCATAGATCAGCATTATGACCAGAGACAAGACCTGAAGTCATTGCTATAAATGAAATAACAGAGAGAAATCGCTGGCGCATTATCGGCTAAAATGAGCAGGCGCCAGGAAGGAGGAGAGAGAACGGCACAAAATGCCCATCTTCCATCAATGCCTTTCTTTCTGGCTTGTGGACTGCATTTTCCCAAGAGGTCTCCCCTGAGCCTGGAGTCCTGCCCTTCCCTCCTAATCTTTGGGACAGGTTCTTCCCTCCAGTCTCACACATAACTTTTCTGAGCCTATCTAGCAACTCCGCTTCTTCAATCTTTTCTAATCACCTGCTAACCCAAAAAAACCACACCAAACCCACTGCCATTGAGTTGATTCTGACTCATAGCGACCCCATAGGGTTTCTGAGGCTGTAAATCTCTGTGAAAGCGGACTGCTACATCTTTCTCCTGTGGCGCTACTGGTGGTTTTAAACTGCTGACTTTTTGGTTAGCAGTCGATTGCTTTAACCACTGTGCCACCAGGGCTCCTAATCATCTACTACAGGTCATTTTTGGGCCTGGACTTTAAGTTCCTGACTGCCTCATTCTCCTGGTGAGCCCCAATATTCTTCTACAAAGGTGGGAAAAAGAGAAGAGCTTTTCTTTCTTTCTTTTTTAAAAAATACTTTATTTTTTGTTGTTGAGAATATACACAACAGAACATACACCAATTTATAAATGTACAATTCGGTGACATTGATTATATTCTTCAAGTTGTGCAACTATTCTCACCCTCCTTTTCCAATTTGTTCCTCTCCCGCTAACATAAACTCACTGCCCCTCAAGGTTCCTATTTAATCTTTCGAGTTGCTATTGTCAGTTTGATCCCATATAGATAGTTCTTTAAAAGAGCATAGTGCTCAAGGCAGACATTCTTCACTAATTAAGCTAAACTATTGTTTAGTTTGAAGAAAACTTCAGGGGATATTTGTGGTTTAATGTTCAAGGTTTAAAGATAGCGCCAGACAATAGTTTTACCGGTTCCAGACTGAACAGCTCCAGAAAGTCTGAATTCCATGAGAATTTAAAATTCTGTTCTGCATTTTTCCCCTTTTTGATCAAAGATTCTTTTATAGACTCACTGATCAAAATGTTCGGTAATGGCAGCCAGGCACCCTCTAGGGAGAAGAGTTTTTCTTATAAATAGCGGCATTCTGACTCACATTGCCCTTTAAAAAGTTAAGCACTAAACTAGGGTGAGTATATAATTTATCATAAAAAATAAATCACGTTTGACTGGGACAAATGCTAAACTGGACGGGACAGCAGATATAAACTGGAACTGTTGCAGGCAAACCAAACCCATATAGGCCCCTAGGGCAGGGCTAGGGTAGTGGTGGGCGTACGTTTTCAGGCATGAAAGAGTGAACTCTGTTTTAATGATGTGAACTTTGGGGGTACTATCAACTGATGGCTATAAGAAAGAGCATTGATACAGCTGGCTGTGGGCAGAGACGGCTGGTCATGTGCTTCTGGTGAAAATGTTCATGTGGACTCTGGGCATGTATCTCTGGGGCCCTCCTTTTCTGATGTCCTGGTTTTCTTAGTCTTGCAGGCAGGCATGGGCACTCAAGGGAGATAAGCATGGACAGGAGTGGGCTGTCAAATTGTGGTCAGCTCAGCAATGAGAAGGGTACTAAGCATGAGCAATTTGGAGGTGTCTGAATGACTCAAGATAGAAGAAGAAAAGAAAGGAAATTATCCATTATATATCTCTAAAAGAAATGAGGAGTTTTGTCTGGGATTAGACACTGAAGTGTTTTGAGTCAGTAGGACAATTTTTAATTTCACTTGTAGACCCAAGAATTTCAGAAACTAACATATGTATTTCAGTATCTATTTTATCCCCACGTGGAAGGCATGAGAAAAGTTCGAGACATACTCCTTGTTTTCAGGTGACTTAAGAAGTAGATTCCTTGAGTTGAGGGCTCCTTCCCTTGAAAGTGCAGCCAAAGAGAAACCTAGACTCCGGTAGCTCTATGGACTGAGCCATGATCATCCTTTCTTGAGGAGATGGTCCAGAATTTTCTTGGGGAGGCCTTCAGCATTCCCATGCTGAAGACCCCAATGGAATTCACGAAGGCTGACACAGATGTTCACACCCTTCTGTTCTTCATTTCTCAAAGGGCCATTCCTCCCTGGCTGGATCTGGACAGAATCCACACCATTGTGAGATTGGGGGCCTGTGGCTGTGGGAAATGTGAATGATTGTCTCTATTCCTTATCAACACAGGTGTAGAATGGAATCATTCTGCCTTTAATTTTTTTTTATGGCAAAGAAGATACAGAGCTTTTCCAATTTCATAAGTGAGGCCAAGGAGAAACAAACTCCAAATGCATCCATAAAAAGTGAGGCTAGATACCAGGCTAGGAATGAAAAAAAGAAAAGCAACGCTATATAAAGTGTTCCTGTTGAAGTCGCTTGTTTATGTGTTCTAAGTACTCTGACTTGGCTCAAACAGTGAGTGAGAACAGGAGGCTAAGGAGATATAAAAAAGATGGGGGACAGTGTGCAGAAGATGTCTGAACCACGAGAAACTGCCCAGGAAGCATAGCTGCACTGTTATAAGGGGCAACCCGGGGAATTAGTTGCCGAAGTTCTTCAGAAGAGAAGACTTACATGCAGTTATGTCTCAACTATTACACTTGAGAATTGTTTGTTCATTTTTTAATTTATTCATTTCATTCAACAAATACTTATTGAGTATTTTCTCTTCTCTTGATAGAGTACTTGCTGTTGTTGGGTGCCATCGAGTCGATTCCAACTCATAGTGACCCCATGTGACATAGTAGAACTGCCCCATGGCGGTGATCTTTATGGAAGCAGATCACCAGGTCTTTCTCCCGTGGAGTGGCTGGGTGGGTTTGTTCCCCCAACCTTTCGGTTAGCAGCCGAGTGCTTAACCATTGCGCCACCAGGGCTCCTTGATAGAGTACTAGGTGCTGCAGATTCATGGGAAGTAAGACAGGAGTTTACAGCCTTTTAAAAGGGACTTCTATTTTTAAGATGGCAATGTTAAAGCAGCCCTGCCTGCTTCTTGCTGAATTCATTCTGAAAGAACAAGGAAAATGAGACACAGAAATGCAAACTTCATCTTTGTTGAGGACAGGTTGCCAAAAGCAATGAAGTTCCCACTGAGAGTAGGTAGATGCTGAACTATGTCTGCTGCCACAGGCTTCAAACAAGGTGGCAGAGCACAGAGTTCTTCAAACAGGGCAGAACCAACCCCATCTGTGGGGGAATGACTGGCATAAGGTGAATGGCTGTCTGTGAGAGTGACCCTGGATCCTGTTTAGCTCCATAGAGCAGGGGAGGTGTGATAAACAAGGAAATGCAGAGACATATCATCTCTGCAGGAAGTAGTCTGTTGGGCAGGCAGTTTAGAAAAGATAGATCAAATACTAATTGGTCTTGCAACTGCCACTCTCTAGCCACTGGGAAAAGTAAAGGCTAAATCTCCCCCGCACACACAGTCCTCTGTGTCATAAAGCTTGTCCCTATAGATGAGGGAAACTCTCAGCTGGAAGTTAAAGTAGCCTGGCCCCTTATAAACATTCTGCAAAATATACGATCAAGAAAGGGCTTTTCTCAGTCAAATAAGAGTCAGAATAAAAAATGAATCATCTTCAAATAGACAACAGCAACTCGAAAAGATAGATGAGAAGCTTAAGGGGCAGTGAGCTTGTGTTAATGATCGTGAAATAGTTTGGAAAAGGTTGTTGAGAAAGGTCACACAACTTGAAGAATGTAACCAATATCACTGAATTCTATATGTAGAAATTGTTGAAGTGGTGTATGATTTGTTGTGTTTATTTTCACACACAAAAAAATTGCTCCATGTGAGTGTGTTGATTTAAAACATAAAGAAGAAGAGAAATGAATCATCAAAAGAGCTCTACAAAGATACTGCAAGAAAAAGAGGAAACGGTCAGAGAAAATAAATAGTAGACAAAGGACGCATATCAAATTATGTTGCCATCAAGGTGAAGAAAACTGTGCCAAGCAAATTATCATCGACAAGAAAGCAATTAAACAAAAAGCAAACCTTAATGAAACAATCATTGATATGAAACAAGGAAGAAATATCAAGACAACTGAAAGAGACAAAAAATGAGCTAGCAGTGCTCAGGAAACAAAGCATAAAGTCATCACAAAAATTAGGGACCCATCAGAGTTGACAAAAAGATGAACAGATACCGCTCAAAACACAAAAAATCAGATTAAGAACTGGATTGATAAAGTGAGCAAAACAAAATGGAAATGAACAGTTAAAAAGGATTAGAGAAAGAACATGACAGACATGGAAGACAAAATAGAGCCAATAGATCTATGCATATGCATAAAATGCAGTGCTTGTAGAAAAGCACTTGAAAAATAGAAGAGAAAATGTATTTGGAGAAATGTAATTCTAAAACATTTTCCAGAAATAAAATATTTAAATCTACAGATAAAACAAAAGAACATGAAGTGTGTCAGGAAAAATTGATGCAGAAAGATCAACACAAATGGTAAAGACAGACTCTTTTGCCATCCAAACAAAACCAAACAAACAAAACCAGACAATGAAAACAAATATGAATCTAACAGGAAAAAACTAAGTTGGTTTCAGAGTGTTCCATAGCAACATGCCATGCTAGAAGACAGTGAAACTATACTTACAAAAACTTCACTAAGAACTAAATAAAAAACAACAAAAAAAAAACTTCATGCCCAACCAAAGAGTTGTACAAGTACAAATGATGCACAAAACATTTAATAACCCAGAAAATGTGGTTACCGGGAGCTTGTCTTGAAGATACTAGATGCTGAACTTTACCCAACCAGGAAAGAACAGAGAAACTATGCAGGTGGTGAGTTTCTACTCATTTAGTTTAGGATTAAGACAAGAAAACTATGGCAAACATGGTTAGAGAAAGCACTGTAAACTTGAATGAACTATGACAACATAAGAGCACTGAAATGAACAGAATTCAGATGGTGAAGGAAAAGAGAAGGCAGGATTACTACTTAGGGATAATTAATCAAGTAACAGAAATAAATTGTATATTAAAAGTATAAAGATTAGCAGAATATCATCATCATCAACTAAAATTGGGTGAGGGTGGGAAAGTGAGAGGCAGGAGAAGAGGAAGCACGTTAATCTTATCATCTTGCAGAGTTGACAGTCAGTAGCTACTAAGGATATAGAGCATTCCTGGGTGGTGCAAACTGTTAAGCACTTGGCTACTAACCGAAAGATTGGGTGTTCAAATCCACCCAGAGGTACCTGAGAAGAAAGGGCCAGCAATCTACTTGTGCAAAACCACTCATTGAAAACCCTATGGGATGTAGTTCTACTCTGAAACATGTGAGGTTGCCATGAGTTGAAACTGACTTGAAAGCAATTGTTTTTTATATATAGTATTTATAAAGATAACCACTTAAAGAACAGAAAATATTGACTTTCTGACCTATCACTATGAACCTATACACAAACCAAATAAAGAAAAAACCCAAACAAACCATAAAGTGAAAAATAAAAAAGAAGCAATAAAAGCAGAAAACCCATGATGTTAAAACTAAGTCAAACGTATCTCCCATATCAAGAAACATAAAAGTAAAATGCAACAATCAAAAGAAACAGATTGTGTTTAAATTACAAATGAAAAAATACAATTATACGCTGTGTTAAGAGATTTGATTAAAACAAAGTGACTGGAAAGCTGAAAATAAAAGGATGAGCAAAGGCCTTACCGGCAAAGGCAAATGAACACATCAACAACAGAACAAAAGCCAGAGATCTCGATTTTAATATCAGCTATGTATCAAACAAGGTTGAGTTCAGGGCACAAAACATTAAATGAGGCAAAAATGGGGACTCTATTACAATCCACAACGGTGCTCTAAGCATTATGGATATTTGTGTACCCGAAAACATGACAGCAACATTTATTAAGGTGAAATGCAGTACATATAAAAAGAAAAGGCAGAGACACATAAATAGAGACTAATACAATTCCCTCAGTTTAAAGAAATCAGAGAATGCTTTCAGAGTCACATTACACTTCATTTTGGGATTATCTACACTTTACAACTCCCTATATTTGCACAAGCCCTGGCGGCATAATGGTTAAGCACTAGGCTACTAACCAAAAGGTCAGTGGTTCAAACCCTCCAGCCACTCCGAGGGAGAAAAATGTGGCAATCTGCTTCCATAAAGGGTGTTGTTGTTAGGTGCCATCGAGTCAGTTCCGACTCATAGTGACCCCATGTACAACAGAAGGAAACATTGCCCAGTCCTGGGCCATCCTCACAATTGTTACGCTTGAGCTTATTGTCGCAGCTACTGTGTCAATCCGTCTCGTTGAGGGTCTTCCTCTTTTTCGCTGACTCTCTACTTTACCAAGCATGATGTCCTTCTCCAGGGACTGATCCTTCCTGATAACATGTCCAAAGTATGTGAGATGTAGTCTATCCATCCTTGCTTCTAAGGAGCATTCGGTTGTACTTCTTCCAAGACAGATTTGTTCGTTCTTTTGGCAGTCCATGGTATATTCAGTATTCTTTGCCAACATCACAATTCAAAGGCGTCAATTCTTCTTCAGTCTTCCTTACTTATTGTCCAGCTTTTGCACGCATATGAGGTGATTGAAAACACTACAGCTTGGGTCAGGTGCACCTTAGTCTTCAAGGTGACACCTTTGCTTTTCAACACTTTAAAGAGATCTTTCGCAGATTTGCCCAATGCAATGAATCTTTTGATTTCTTGACTGCTGCTTCCATGGGTGTTGATTGTGGATCCAAGTAAAATGAAATTCTTGACAACTTCAATCTTTTCTCCATTTATCATGATGTTGCTTATTAGTCCAGTTGTAAGGATTTTTGTTTTCCTTATGTTGAGGCGTAATCCATACTGAAGGCTGTGGTCTTTGATCTTCATCAGTAAGTGCTTCAAGTTCTCTTCACTTTCAGCAAGCAAGTTTGTGTTATCTGCATAATGCAGGTTGTTAAGGCATCTTCCTCCAATCTTGATGCCCTGTTCGTTCTTCTTCATAGAGTTCAGCTTCTTGAATTATTTGCTCAGCATACAGAGTGAATAGGTATGGTGAAAGGATACAACCCTGACACACACCATAAAGGTTATAGCCTTGGAAATACTACGGGGCAGTTCTACTCTCTCCTGTAGGGTCACTATGAGTCAGAATTGACTCCATGGCAATGGGTATATTTGCACAAACAGCCATAAGAAAAACTGATAGTGTCTGTGATGGTTAAGATTGTGTGTCAACTTGGCTGGGCCATGATTCTCAGTGTTTATAGGTGATCACCCCCATGATGGAATCTGTTGTGAGTAGCCAGTCATTGAGAGGGAGTTTCCTCAGGGGTGTGGCCTGCATCCGAATATAAGGAGACATTCTGGCTTTTTGCTCTCTCTGGATCCTGTGGCTTCCTCCTGTTCATCTGATTGTTGTTCTTGGGACTTGAGCTATCAGTTTATCTGCTGATCTTGGGATTCCTCGATCTTCACAGCCTGTGAGCAAGAGCCCTGCTCTCCTACCTGCCGATCTTGGGTTTGCCAGCCCCTGAAGCTACATGAATCAGGAGAAGCCTCTATCCTGATCCATGGACTTGGGACGTTCCAGCTTCTGCAATCTCATGAGCTGTTTCCTTGGTATAAATCTCTGTCTACATATATTTATACACTTTACTGGTTTTGCTTCTCTAGAGAACCTAGCCTAAGACAGTGTCTCCCACCTGCTATAAACCCTTCCATAGCTCCCCATACCTGCTGCACAAAGTCAAAATTCTTCATGATGTGGGCCCTGCCTAGCTCTCCAGCCCCCTCCCATTCTTCATATGTTCACCAACGTCTGCCCAAACTGGGGACTCTCTTTTCCACACCTCCTTGACTTTGCTTTGACCCATGCAATTTCCTCTCTCTGGAGGTTCTTTATTTCGTTTGTTGGCAGGTGATTGTAACCTTTAAGACTTGATGAACATGTCACGTCCTTGGAAGCCTTTCTTTGCCTCCACCCACCACTAGGCACAAGACACAATGAATACACACTACACACTGTAACTAACCTAGTTCTTTAGATCTGAGGCACCTGAGATATCTTTACTCCACCTCTTCCCTCATTCCCCATATAAAATTAGGTACCAAGTCCTGCCAACTCTTCCCCTATTATTTTTCACTCCCTCTGTACCCTGCTGCCCCTGAGCTCCTCTTCTCTGGATATTGTACCATCAGCCTCCCCCTCTTCTGTTGATTCAGCATCCTGACCCTGTTTCCATCTTCCTAAAACACCACTAGGTCAAGCCAGCTCCTCTGCTCCAAGGTCTTCAGTGGGCTCCCTTTCCTTTGTGATCAGTTCCTTCGTCTGATGTTGAGGCTTTCTGCAACCCGAACACAATAAACTTTCCAAAATGATTGTCCATTACTCCCATCTTCAACACTGTTTCTTCCACGGTGACAAGCCCTCCAGTCATGCCAGGCACACTTAACACCCTGTGCCATTCCTGACCTGTGCCTTAATTATCTTCCTCATGTTCTCTCTGCCTTTCCCCTCTTTTTCTCTACCTATCGGAATTCCTGCTTCAAGAACAAGTGCACGGGCACCCCTCCCTGGCCCACCAGGCCACGTATCTCCACTCTGAGCTCACTTGACATTTATTATCAACAGCCCAGCTTGGCTTTTATCTTGATTCCGGCTGTGAGATTAATTTTATTTGTACATGTGTTATCTCATCAGATAGACAGTAAGCCTCAAGGATTATATCTACTGCTTCTTCAGCATTATCATTGGCATCTTGCAAAGGATTGAGAATACAGTAGGTGCTCAGTAAATATACAGTGTGGCTCTTTTTTTAAAAATAAAAAAATAGAGAATCTATTGTTTCTATCCATGTGATTTCACAAGATGCCAGTTGGTGTACCTGAGTCCTAAGCCTAAAACAGTCTCATTCCTTGCTTTCACTCTTCCAGGGTTCTAGTGACCCACTTTCTAGATGTCATTTTCTAATTATTCAGCTAGTCTAATTAATGACAATAGAGCTGTTTAACATTTTAAAAACTATTTTCCCATCCACCATCTGAGTGAACCCTCACATGATACTGTACTGTATGCAAGACAGGGATTGTCAGCTTATCTTACAAACGGGGAAATTAAGTCAGAGTCCAAGTCCAAACAGTAAGTCACAGCCAGACTCCCGGCTTCTGCTTCTAGTCCGATGTTCTTTACATCAGAGTAAGCTGTATCTCTTCCCTAAGTTTCTAGAACTTCTCTCTGGAAGTGTGAATGTGTTTTTAAAGGCATTGATTTTTGCTAAAATTTCTCTTTATTCTGCTTTTGATTTCTTCTTCCTAGTGAAGATATTGCCTTCTTCCCTGATGGTAAGCATTCTTTTTCTTTCCTGAATGATGGCCCCACTCGGTCCGCCTTTGGTTCTCTTCGCCTGAGTTTCCACTTAGCCCAGCCACCCCCTGGAGAACCATTCTGGCTTAATGCCTCCTGCATCCTTTCAAATTGTTCTTGTTCCCCAGCTCGGGATTTCCTGCAGGGCTGGCCTTCTCAGCTAATGAAGAGCCTCCAGCTAAAGGCACTGTTCCTGACCAGGTTTCCCTACCCTGCTGGGAGGTGGGGGTAGTGGCTGGTGGGAAGGAGGTGGCAGTCCTGCCTTCAGGTTCTGGGAAGGCACGCAGGAAGCCCTGCTAATGCAGCTCTGTGAGCCCTATCCTTGCTGATACTTGGTTTTGTTTTGATTGATCCACCCTCCTCACCACCCCATCCCCCAATCTTTAAAATGATCCACTTCCCTTCCTCCAGGAGAGCTCATTCATAGTGTGTTTCTTCTTTCTCTAAATTGTCCAGCGCTATCACTTGATAATTTTGGGAGTGACAGCACCATTTATGCCCCGAGGCTCATTGAGTACGTTGTTGTTTTTAGCCGCCACAGCCCGACTCCTGGTGACCTCACGCACAACAGAATGAAACACTGCTCGGCCCTGAGCCATACCCATGAGCGGCTGCAGAGTCAGAGGGTTTTCACTGGCTTAGTTTTGGAAGTAGCTCACCATGACTTTCCTCCTAGTCTGTCTGAGTCTGAAAGCTCCACTGAAACCTGCTCAGCATCGTAGCAACACACAAGCCTCCCCTGACAGATGGGTGGTGGCTGTGCATGAGGTGCATTGGCCAGGAATTTGGGTTTGCCACTTGGAAGAGCAGAATTCTACCACCGAACCACCACTGTCACCTCACTGAGTACAGTGCCCTTTTATTATGTATCTCTGAGACAGGATGAAGTCATCCTTCAGCCTAATTGTCCATTGGGTAAAGTTGGTTTTTAGTTGTCTCAGTCCCTATAATGAATATCTATTATTTTTGTTCCCTCTCTTCTATTCTCTATCTGTCCTCACTGGTCATAAAGTGGAACAGGTAATCTAGCCTGGAACATCTTAGAACCTCACCTCTCTGGCTATTAATTGGCTCAAGGGGTGGACGTGATGCCAGCTGGCCAGTCAGAGTCCTTCTCTAGCAGTTCCAAAGTGAAGCTGGACTGAGGACGCCATCTTTCCTCTCTGCCTATTGAACTGTCAGGATATGAGGCTGCAGGGGCTAGTGTCAGATTCTCAACAACATGGCAGGAGCCAATTTGAGGAAATGATATAAGAGCCACAGAGAAACATAATGGGGACCGAGGGATGGATGGCATTAAAATCCCCAATTCCAGTTATTCATGAGGCCAGCTCCTACCCCTGTTTTTTCAGGAGCTTGGGGACATGAGCCTATAAATCATCTTTTACTGCTTAAGCTAGTCTGCTTTGTTAATTGCAACCAAGAGAGTCTGGCTAATATAATCCCTTCTGTCTGTGACTTCTTCCATCCCATGCCCTTGTACTATTTCCCACCCACCCAAGAAGACCCAGGTGTCCTTACACGGCAACAGTGTGGGCTCATAGTGTAATGACCCTTGACTGCTTGTGACCCCTGAAAATCCCACTCACACAATCACTGCTCCATCATCAGTAGAAAAGGCATAAAACGCAGAGGGACCTCTTCCTGTTTTGTTTACTGATGTGCCCATCTGCCTAGATGGTGCCAGGCACACAGTGGGCACAGGATGAATATTTACAGAGAGAAAGAATCAGTGAACGTGGCCATTCACTCACTCACAGGCAGTGCAAAAGATGGAGCCGCCTCTCCTTTCTGCTCAGAAATCTCCTGCAACTGCCCACTGCATCGCAAATTTAGCCCTCTCCTCAGTCCAACCTCAATCAATCCACCTGTCTAGCCTCGTCTCTTGTCTCTTACTCCTCCCCTACTTGTTCAAAAGGCCCCCCTGCTGTGAGGTAGGAGAAGAGTCACCCAGACCCCTGCCTCTTCCTGCAGCCTCAATGCCTTTGCTTGGGCATCTGTCACATCCATCTGCGACACCTTCTCTCTGCACTTCTCAACTCCACGTTTGGAACTCATGCCTCAAGGTCCAGCTCAGATGGAACTCATGCCACCATGCTGGCTCTGCCCCCTCATTTGGAAGGAATCTTCCTGGTGAACCCTCATAGTACATTCTTTCACCCTCTGTCCATTCCAGCTTGTATTAATGAGTTACTGATGCACATGCCTTCTCTCTCCCAGTACACTCCAGGCTCCTTGGGTGCGGCTCTCCTTCTCTTTCTCTGTCTTTGTCCGTTGTCTTTTCTTTCTGCTCCCCTCTTCTCCAACACCCACCACTGAAGCCCCACTACCCCGCAACGAGGTCCTGGCAAAATGAACATCCAATGACTATTTGAATGAATCACACATAAGTAAATCCATGCACAACAGTGAGTCCTGGCCTGACTGGGACAAGCATGTGCAAGCAGGCTGCGTGGCTCTTTTGCAAAATGGGGATTATAATACTATAGACTTTATTAAGGTATCGCTAATACAATACATTATGCAAAGTGCTCAGCTGAACACCTGACACAGTGCTCAATTAATGTTAATTATTGTTGTTGTTGCTATTGACAGGTCTTGCGGTATCTAGAAAGCCAGAACATGTTTCCTTCCTTTTTCCAATGCAGTAGAGGTCTCTTACTTTTATAGCCTGACAATTATTTCCATTTCATGTGGAGATATGGTGGCTTCCTGGAATCCCTGGGTGGTATAGATGGTTAACTTGCTTGGCTGCTAACTGAAAGGTTGGAGGTTCAATTTCACTGAGAGGTGCCTTGGGAGAAAAGCCTGGAGATCTACTTCTGAAAAATCAGCCATTGAAAATCCTATGCTACACAGTTCTACTCTGACCCACAATGAGTTGGAATTGCCCTAATGGCAACTGGTCACTGGGTAATGTCACTTCCCACATGTCTACCCACTCTCAGGGTCCTCCCTGTATGGCTGCCTTTCAGCCAGCCAAGCAGCCAGCTTCTTCCCAGTGCAAGTCCGCCCCTTGCCACACCTCAAGGAAGCATTTCCGGGGCCAGGTGGGTGCCTGGGCTGACCAAACCTGGGAACCAGAGTATCCCAGGCAGCTTTTCATGGACCCCTGAGGTCGGGCACTGAAAAGAGAAGAAGGGGAGGAGGGAGAGAGAGAGACCTCCAGCCCAGGTCTCTGCTGAGACGCTTTCTGCTGCAAGAAGCCAAGGACTCGCAACCCTCCACTGCCCTGCCCTGGGGCCGCCAGAAGATGGGACAAGACTGGGGTGCAAAGCAAGCCTGACCACTTTCATGAAACTCCCTTTGCCACCACAACTGCCAAGGGTGAGGATCTGGTAGAAAATGGAGCTGGTTGGGGACTTTCTTTTCTTTGCCCCTCTGGGCATATATGCCCTTGGCTTTGGAGGCCTCACTTTTCTTGGCTGATCCCCAAATAGCTCCAGTGGTTCACAATGGATGAAGCGTCGATGGAAGCTTTGTCTTCCCTTGGGTCTCTGCATTTATCTCTCTGTCTCTGATGCTCCTCTCTCTGTCTTATTTATATATGTTTTTTTTTCTATCTCTTTAGCTGATGGCTCAGCAATCTTCATCTCTTGTCCTGGTTTTATCTCTCTAGTTATTCCTCTCATTGTCTGTCTCCGTCTCTCTCTCTCATTCCGCTTTTCCCTTCTTTTTTCCTGCCTTCTCCCTGCTCCCCTCCTCCCTGCATATATCCCCATCCCCCCACTTTCCTTCTTGCTACTACCATGGTGCTGCAGTGGTGAGAGGGGATGATCTATCTGTCAGAGACAGGCTCCGCCAACCTCGACTACCTCTCTCCTGCTGCTGGCAATTATCTGGAGGTTGGCACGGGGCCTGGAAACTGCCACTTGCACTGCCCTGTGGCTCAGGGCCTGCTCCTCCACACCAGCCCCCTCCAAGGATAGCTTGGTGCCGTGCCCAGGATGTGACAACCAGCAAAGGTCACACACACTCCAAAGAAGATGGACTGCTTTGAGAGTGGAATTGACATTAGGCAGATTTGCAAATGTCCCTCCAGACTCTCTAGCATTTCACAGAGGCAAAGAAAGAGCAGCAAAAAATAGAAATTACATTGAGTCGCCCTACCACACATACACACAAATGTGTGAACATGCATATATGTGCATGCACACACACATGCATGTGCACGCGTGTGTGCATGCATATACTCACACTATTTGCCACACATTCCAATTTTTAATTTCTTTGTTCAAAAGGTACCTTTTGAATCTACCTTGTTTGAAATATTACAAATATTCATCCACGAGACTTTATTGGAAGTTGACACTGTGCCTGGAACTGGGCTGGGAGCCCACCTTGCCTTTATACGATGCTTTGTAGTTCTGTGAACGGTCACAGCTATCATCTGACAATCTCTCTTTCAGAAGTTGATAAGATTTCAGAGCTGATAGACGCTTGTGAGGTTACTTATTCCAAATCTCTCACTTCGGAAATGGGAAATCTGAGGCCCAGAAAGGCTGAGTAAGTTACCTTAAGTCAGATAGCTAGTTGGTAGCAGAGGGCAAAAAAGAACTTATTTTAAAAGAGTAGAAGTGCTCATTTTACTCTTTATCCCAGTGTTCCTGTTGGGTAAGCGTGGTGGAATTATTAAACCCTTAAAAGGAGAGGAGGAGTCCCTGGGTGGTTCATGTGCTTGTCTGATAACCTAAAGGTTGGAGGACCAAGTCCACCCAGAGGTACCTCTGAAGAAAGGACTGGTGATTTGTTTCTGAAAAATCAGCCATTGAAAACCCTATGGAGCAAAATCCCAGAGACTCTACAAGAAAACTACTGGAACTAATAGAAGGATTTAGCAAAGTGGCAGGGTACAAGATTAACATACAAAAAATCAGTTGGATTCCTCTACACTAACCAAGAGAACTTCGAAAAGGAAATCAGGAAAACAATACCATTTACAATAGCCCCCCATCCATTTACAATAGCCCACTAAAAGATAAAATACTTGGGAATAAACCTAACTAGGGACATAAAAGACTTATACCAAGAAAACTACAAAACACTACTGCAAGAAACCGAAAGAGACCCACATAAATGGAAAAACATATCCTGCTCATGGATAGGAAGACTTAACATTGTGAAAATGACAATACTACCCAAAGCAATCTACAGATAAAATGCAGTCCCAATCCAAATTCTAACAACATTCTTTAACGAGATGAAAAAACTAATCGCCAACTTTATATGGAAAGGAAAGAGGTCCTGGATAAGTAAAGCATTACTGAAGAACAAAGCAGGAGGCCTCACACTCCCCTATCTCAGAACCTACTATACAGCCAAGATAGTCAAAACAGCCTGGTACTGGTACAACAATAGACACATAGACCAATGGAACAGAATTGAGAACACAGATAAATCCATTCACCTATGGACACCTGATCTTTGACCAAGGGTCGAAATCCATTAAATGGGGACAAGATAGACTCTTCAACAAATGGTGCTGGCAAAACTGGATATCTGTTTGCACAAAAAATGAAACAGGATCCATACCTCACACCATACACAAAAACTAACTCAAGATGGATCAATGACCTAAACGTAAAACCTAAAACCATAAAGATCATAGAACAAAAAAACAGAGGCAAACCTAGGAGCCCTAATTTATGGCATAAATAAACTATCAAACATAGCTAAAAAAGCACAAATAGCAGAAGATAAAGTAGACAATTGGGACCTCCTGAAAATCAAATATTTATGCTCATCAAAAGACTTTTCCAAAAGAGTAAAAAGAGAACACACAGACTGGGAAAAAATTTTTGGCTGTGACATATCTGACAAGGGTCTAACCTCTAAAATTTATAGAAAACTCCAACAACTCAACAACAAAAAGACTAACATCCCAATTAAAAAAACAGGCAAAGGACATGAACAGACACTTCACCAAAGAAGGCATCCAGGCAGCCAACAAATACACGAAGAGATGCTTGCAAACATTAGCTGTTAGAAAGATGCAAATCCCAACTACAATGAGATACCATCTCACACCGGTAATAATGGCACTGATTTAAAAAAAAAAAAAAAAAAACAGAAAGAAACAAATGCTGGAGAAGCTGTGGGGAGATTGGAACTCTCATACACTGCTGGTGGAAATGTAAAATGGTACAACCACTATGGAAAACTATATAGTGCTTCCTCAAAAAACTAGAAATAGAAATACCATATGATCCAGCAATCCTACTCTTAGATATATATCCTAGAGAAATAAAAGCCGTGACACGAATAGACATATACACACCCATGTTAACTGCAGCATTATTTACAATAGCAAAAAGATAGAAACAGCCTAAGTGCCCATGACTGAATGAATGAATAAACATCACAGATGGATAAACCTGGAGGACACTATGCTGAGTGAAATAAGTCAATCACAACAGGACAAATATTGCATGAGACCACTACTGAAAAAGTCAAGAGAAGGTTTTCACACAGACAGAAGCATTCTTTGATGGTGACCGGGGATGGGAGGTGGGGGGAGAGGGAAAACCACTAATTAGATAGTAGACACCTACTAACTTTGGTGAAGGGAGAGATAATACATAATATTGAGGAAGTCGGCACAACATAATCAAGGTAAAAGAAGTCACTGAGAGGTACATGAGAGTAAAAGGTAACAACGGTAAATACTAACACATATACAATCCTGTATCAACAGTAATAACAAACAATAATGTACAAGTGAATACATAGGTAGGTATGTAAGCTGAACAGGGGTAGGAGGGCATATGGAAATACACCCACAGACATATATATGTGTACTTGCTGCAAATATACCCACGTATGCAGTTGCATGTACAGGGGACACCATCATGAAAACTTCCTAGCCATAAACATACACCTCCCAGGACTGAGATACTGGGCTTGAGGGCTAGGAACCATAGTCTTGGGGGACATCTAGGTCAATTAGCACATCATAATTCATATAGACAATGTTCTACATCTCACCTTGGTGAGTAACAACTGGGATCTTAAAAGCTTGTGAGAGGCCATCTAATATACAACAATTGGTCTCTTCCTGTCTGGAGTAAAGAAGAGTGACGAAAACCAAAGACTCAAGGAAACAATTGGTTCAAAGGACTAATGGGCCACGTGAACCATGCCCTCCCCTAGCTGAGACCAGAAGAACTTGATGCTACCACTACTGACCAACGGGGACCACAATAGTAGGTCATGGACAGAGTGGGAGAGAAACGTAGAACAAAATTCAAACTCATACTGGTCTGATAGAGACTGGTAGAACCCCCAAGACTATGGCCCTTAGACACCCTTCAAGCTGGGAACTGAAATCACTCCCAGAGATCACATTATAGCCATTCAATAGATAGGCCTATAAAATGAACAGTAACACCAGTGAGGAATGTACACCTCAGAACATTCAATGATACGAGATCAAAGGGTAGCATTTGCCCAAAAGCAAAGTACAGAAGTATGGTAGGTAGGGGCAGGAAAACTGGGCGAATGGACATGGGGAACATAAAAAGGAAGAGGGGAGAGCGCTGACAGATTCAGGGCTTTGCAACCAATGCCACGAAATAAGCTGTGTGTAAATTGTTGAATGGGAAACTAATTTGCTCTGTAAACGTTCACCTAAACGACAATAAAATGTTAAATAAATAAATAAAAAGGAAGTGAAAAGAAAAAAAATTACAGCCTTAGAAACCCTACGGGGTAGTTCTACTCTGTTCTATAGGGTTGCAATGAGTTGGAATCCACTTGATGGCAATGGATGCTTTTTTTTTCGGGAGCTTATGTTAATGGTGGTAGAATGATTTGGAAAAAGATAGCAGTAGTGGGGGCACAACTTGAAAAATGTAATCTATGTCATTGAGTTCTGAATGTGGGAGTTGTGCTGGTGAATGTTTTGGTGTGTATATTTTCACCACTATAAAAAAAACAAAAAGAGAGAGAGAGAAGGAAAAAACAAAACTCTATGGAGCGCTCTTCTACTCTGACACACATGGAGGCACCATGAGTTGGAACTGACTCCAGGGCAACTGGTAAAGAGGGTGGGGGCTTTCTGCTCTGAGTTCATGACCCGGGCTCATAGGCAGAAGGGACAGCAGAGTCACGAGGTGAGGAGCAGCAGGTGGGGCTGGTTAGCTGGGGCGGGGGCGTGGGGTGGTGAGTGAACCTGCCAGTACACCTTGTGGGCTCCCAAGAGCATTACAGTATCACAGCACATTATAAAAATAGACATTTATCAAATATAATCCCGGAGGGAAACAAAATTTAATGCACGTCAGCATGTTTTGTTTTAAAAGGGAAGGGATAATCATAATAATGTTGATGATAATGTTGTTAGGTGCTGTCCAGTCAATTTCTGACTCATAGCAACCCTAGGTGATGGAGTAGAAGTGCCTCAGAGTTGAATTGTTTTCTAGGCTGTAATCTTTATGGGAGCAGATTGCCAGGTCTTTCTCCTGTGAAGCTGCTGGGTGGCTTCGAACCCCCAACCTTTTGGTTAGCAGGTAAGGGCTTAACCATTGCACCACCAGGGCTCCTTATTGATGATAATACCAAACCTGATCAAACCCGTTGCTGTCAAGTTGATTCTGACTCATAGCGACCCTATAGCAACCCTATAGGACAGAGCTGACCTGCCCCATAGGGTTTCCAAGGATGTAAATCTTTACGGAAGCCGACTGCCACATCTTTCTCCCATGGAGGGGCTGGTGGATTCGAACGGCCCACCTTTCCATTAGCAGCCGAGCACTTAACCACTGCTCCACCAGGGCTCCTTATTGATGATAATAATAGAGACCAAATATTCAGTGCTTATTAGGTGACAAGCAGTTTGCTAAGTGCTTTACATTTCTCACCTCATTTATATTTCACAAAAATCTGCAAGTTGGGCATGATTCCATTTTGCAGGTGAGGAAGTTAAAGTCTAAAGATGTTAAAATAAGAAAAAAATCCCTCTTCAGGTTTATTTGCATTTTAAGTGCAAAACTGGGATTCCAATGGCAAGCTGCCAGATCCCAAAGCTTTTCCACTACACTGCCCTCAACGAAGTACGTATGACAGTTTAGAAAGCTTTCCTACTAAATAATTAAAACGTCAGAATTGTCCCAGTACTTAAAGGGATATGTTTCAATTATGGGGAACAGTCACTGAGGCAGAACAACCCCTTTAACTGGCCCCGTTACTCTTCCTCGGCCCAGTTTCAGACTGTATACCTCGGAATGCTCAGACTACAGTGGACGATATATACCTCCTGCCTGGCAGCGTCATGAAGGGGCCCTAAAGTGCGGGAATTTACAGGCCTTGAAAGATGCCCTGCAAGTCCCTGGCCTGCTCGGAAGGCAGGATGCGGCCGGTAGGCTCTCCTTGGAAAAAAGGATCTGGTTCCCGTGACTCAGATGGCTCTAGAAGGCTATGACTTTGGTATTGAGGTTTTAATTTTTCTTTCGATGCTGTTATGGGGGACAGTTGAAGAGGAAATTCCCTGTAGTTCAACAGACTCTAGATTTATGGAGTAGTATGAAAATATTTGCCCTGTGTTTGAAACTGCTGAAGAGGGAAAAAGAAATGTTGTTTTCTACGGATTTACGAAAACAGGAACATGGATTTGTTTTGCTTGGGGTTTGTCACTTTTTTAATGAGAACTTGATGTTTTCTGGTGCTTGGCGAGGGCCAACTTTCTTGCAGGTAAGACTGGCACCTGGGAAAATGGTGAAGTTTGTTTCTTGCACTTTCTACTCCATCCTCTGCTCTCCCCACCACATGTTCCCTTTCTAATTTCCACCTGCAATGTTGCTAGCGCCTCGTGTCACCTCAGACTTTCTCAGGAGGAAAACAATCTAACATTAATTCACAGTAAATATGAAGAATTGATGGGTCCTCATTCCTTTTAGATATTTGTCTTTTAAAAAATGCTAAAGATGAGCAACGTGCCTTACCCAAATACCTTATTACTCTCAAATGATGTCATTTTAGGCACTTGTGAGTGATAAGTTACAAGTGGAATTTTGGTGGAATTTGAAGGCCTTTTTGTTGGCCTTTAGCTCAAGTATATTATTATTTTCAAACGATGGAATTCCAGGCGCTTGTGAGAGAAAGAAGTTTGGGTGGAATTTACAGGTCTTTTTGTTGCTCTTAATGTTGTATTGGAAACCCTAGTGGCGTAGTGGTTAAGAGCTACTGCTGCTAACCAAAAGGTTGACAGTTCGAATCCACCAGGTGCTCCTTGGAAAACCTGTGGGGCAGTTTTACTCTGTCCTATAGGGTCACTACGAGTCAGAATGTTGTATCAGAGGCACTGAGGTCTTCTGCCTACATATGAGGCTGGTTCTGTCTAAAAGCATGGATTTTGCTTTAGAACCCCCTCTTTGCAGAGCCAAGACTATTCTAGCCACTTTGACCTCAAATATGTGTCCGTGAGCCTTTCTAGCAGAGTTGAGGGATAGATCCTAGGGCCAACGACAAATTAGAAGAGGTCTTAAAAAAAGGAGCTTAGGCTGGTTGTACTGAAGGATGGCTCAGAATGCTGCTCCTAGCAGTAGAGGGAGGAAGAGAAATGCAATTCCCATTAATTAATCGCTCGATTACACACAAGCCAATGGCTCCCAGCAATGGCCCTGTCACCTTGGTTCATCTTCACATGGTCCAATGTCCCTCAGTGCAAAGGAGCATCTGAGTAGGAATCATGACAATGCCTTCCTCAGTGTCAGTTCCTCCAGGGCAACAAGAGCCTCTAATAGATACAGATTCCCTTTTCATATTTGCTCAATGACCAAGGGTCACTGTGACCAACAGGTTGTCAGTGTTGGGAATAATTAGAAACAGAAGAACCTGGAAAGGCTGTGGTTGTTGCTGTCAGGAGCCATCAAGTCAATTCTGACTCATGGTGACCCCATGTGATAGAACTGCCCCATAGAGTCTTCTTGGCTATAATCTTATCACCAGGCCTTTCTCTGCGGAATCACTGGGTAGATTCAAACCAACAACCTTTTGGTTAACAGCCAAGACTTAACCATTGTACCACCAGGGCTCTTTGGAATAGAAAAAAAATAGAAAATAGGGGTAAAGTGGGTGGAAGAGACAGCCAGAGCTTTCGGGGGTGGGAAGGCTATAAAGGTGAACTGGGAAAAAGACCCGTGGCCTTGAGAGCCTTTTCAAGGGGGGCGGGAGGTGAAATCTGGCAGGAAGGATTGTTGCAAGTGCCCACGGACAGGGACGTTGAGTATTGGGAAATAATCTGAGCAATGCCCATTCGGCCTGATGAAATAAGTTAAATAAAGGCTAGCCATAGCCTTTTCTTTCCAGCTTCCAAGTCACACAACAAGATCCAGGAGGCAGGAGCCAATAAAATCTTAAAGACACCCAAGGACCAGGCCCACACATTTCCAATGCTTCTTAGGGTGAGTATTTTCTGCAACAAACCAAAATGAATCTACAAGTATCTCATTTAAACTGCATGAAAAAGTTTGAGGGAGAGAGAAATTATTAGTACAGAACTCATTAGTGCCCATTATTACTAATTTATGTGAAATATTACTGATATTTTCTTTCTTTAGTGCATTGTCTTCCTGGTTTGTTTGGGTGAACTTTGTTGGGGCTTTCTTAGCATTTCTTAGAGCTGAGACCCTTCAGACCTATTTTCCCGTAAGTCGTAACTTTCACAAAGGAAAATTCTCCTATCATGGAAGAATTTCAGAAACAGTGAGGAGGGTTTCCTGAATCCCATCGTGCAGGGGGCAACCCCAGTGTATGAGGTGGGGTCAGCACTCCAATAGGAAGACCTAGGTAGGAGAGTACAGCTAGGAGGTGGCTGTGGGGAGAACAGGAGAAAAGTCAGCATATGATATGCAGAGTCCCATCAGTGAGGATCCTCAGCCCCTAAAGTCTCTCCTTTACTAGACTATGGCAGCTGCCATCGATGCCTCCATGTTGGAAACATCATTGGGTTACCACTTGCCATCGAGCATCAAGTTGACTCTGACTCATGGTAACCCTATGTGAATCAGAGTAGAACTCTGCTCCACAAGATTAAAAAAAAAAAAAAGTATATA
>NW_004444014.1:1916322-1934033 GCF_000243295.1 Trichechus manatus latirostris
GCTGTTGTTGAGTCCATAGGGTTTTCAATGGCTGATTTTTTGAAAGTGGATTGCCAGGCCTTTCTTGTGAGGCACCTCTGGGTGGCCTTGAACTTCCAACCTTTTAGTTAGCAGCTGAACACGTTAACCACTTGCACCACCCAGGGGCTCCATCATTGGGTTGTTGTTGTGGTGATGGTATGCCATCGAGTTGATTCCAACTCTCATAGTGACCGCTAGTGACAGAGTAGAACTTTCCAGTAGGATTTTCTAGGCTGTAATCTTTCCGGAAGCAAATCTAAAGCAGCTTTATTTCCTGTCAGATGGGAATGTGCTTGAGAAGGCAATGGAGCATTCACATGTCCATGACAATGGTCTCTCAAAGCCAGTGACTTTGTCTTGGAGAGAAGTTTTGAATATTCAAGGACTATAGAAGTGCTCAGAACATGGAGTGCTGATCAAAGAGTGTGGACTTGAGGGCAGACTTGAGTGAGGGCAACACAATGACACGGGTTGGGAAGTGGTGGGGGAAGTAGCTGAGAGGTGGAGAAAGGAGACGTGGTGAAGGGGAGGATGAAGATGCCCAGCCTGAATTTAGCCATCTCCATGTCTTAGCTGAGTTGCTCAAATTCAATTTTCCTATCTCATGGCTAGGAGCCCTGGTAGCACAAAAGGTAAGCCCTCAGCAGCTAACTGAAAGATTGATGGTTTGAATCCACCCAGAGGCACCTCAGAAGAAAGGCTTGGGATCTACTTCCAAAAAACTCAGCTGCTGAAAACTCTATGGAGCAGTTCTACTCTGACACTCATGGAGTTGCCATGAGTCAGAGTCACCTTGATGGCAACTAGTTTGATTTGGTTTTAGAGCAACTGGAAGCAAGGTCAAATAAACTGATGTCTTGTGAAGATACAGAGGAAGCTCAGAATGCCTCAATTGCTGGCGGCAGCCTCTCTTTAGCAGCTGACAAGACATCCCTGTCTCTGTCTCCACCCAAAGATACTCATTTGCTTTGAGCTTGGGGGCCTTGGGGAGATGAATGGCAAGTTAGCTTCTACTGACAGAGCTGGTGCCCTTTTCATTCCTGGAGGGAATTTGGATTCAGCAATTATTCTTATGGAATCACTCAGTAGATGAGTTACACTAACAAACTGAGGGATTTCCAAAAATCAACCCAGAACTGACTGCCACACATGATCCTCCCGTCTCTGAACTTCCCCCACTACATAGAGAGCACCTCATTATACTAAAACCAGTTGTCGTCCTGTCGATTCTGACTCATGGAGACCGCATGTGTGTCAGAGTAGAACTGTGCTTGATATGGTTTTCAATGACTGATTTTTTGGAGGGGGAGTAGCTTGCCGGGCTTTTCTTTTGAGGCACCTGTGGGTGGTCTCGAACCTCCAACCTTTTAATTAGCAGCTGAGCGCATTAACCATTTGCACAACCCAAGGATGCACCTTAATATACTTCTCCTAATTTACAGCCTTATTCATTGGACAATGAATACGGAAGCCTGAAGAAGAATTGACACCTTTCAATCATGGTATTAGTGAAGAATATTGAATATACCATGGACTGCTAAAGAACGAACAAATCTATCTTGGAAGAAGTACAGCCAGAATGCTCCTTAGAAGCAAGGATAGTGAGACTATGTCTCACATACTTTGGGCATGTTATCAGGAGGGATCAGTCCCTGGAGAAGGACACCGTGCTTGGTAAAGTAGAGGGTCAGCGAAAAACAGTAAGACCCTCAACAAGATGGATTGACACAGTGGCTGCAACAATGCGCTCAAGCATGACAGCAATTGTGAGGATGGCACAGCACCGGGCAGTGTTTCATCACTATGAGTCAGAACCGACTTGATGGCACCTAATAACAACAATGACAGCCACTGGTACCCCAAAGCATAGCTTTCTGCATATCAGTATAGTCACTTGCCACAAATATTTTGTAAAATTTATAATTTTACCAAAAATGTGAAAGGTCATGAGGAAGGGTTGCTACATACACAACCCAGACATCTGTGGACACCTGACTCCCCCTCTCCCCCCACTTCTACCTTCATCTCCCTGGAACAGTGGACACATTCTTCCCCCAACACCTGCAGACCAGTGACACACACACACACAAACACACACACACAAGGACACTGGCGTCCAGAGGTATCACGTGGTGAATAAAAATGCTCTTGGGTGCTGTTATGGATTGAATTGTTTCCCCCCAAAATATGTGTCAACTTGGATAGGCCATGATTCCCAGTATTGTGTGACTGTCCACCATTTTGTCATCTGATCTGATTTTCCTATGTGTTGTAAATCCTGCCTCTATGATGTTAATGAGGCAGGATTAGAGGTAGTTATCTTAATGAGGCAGGACTCAATCTGCAAGAATAGGTTGTATCTTGAGTCAATCTCTTTGAGATATAAAATAAAGAAGTGATCAGAGAGACAGAAGGTCCTCCTTCCAACAAGAAAGAGAGCTGGGAGCAAGTATGTCCTTTGGACCCAGGGTCCCTGTGCTGAGAAGCATCTAGACTAGGGGAAAATTGATGACAAGGACCTTCCCCCAGAGCCAACAGAGAGAGAAAGCCTTCCCCTGGAGTTGGCACCCTGAATTTGGACTTCTAGCCTCCTAAACTGTGAGAGAATAAATTCCTCTTTGTTAAAGCCATCCACTTGTGGTATTTCTGTTACAGCAGCACTAGATAACTAAGACAGGCATGATGGAAAACTCTCTGAGCCCTAGTTCCCATTCTGAATAAGGAGCAGGCTGGACCAGATGTCTTCTAAGGTTTCTTGCAAGTCTAAAAACTCACTGAGGGGCCGAGGGCTAATGAGCCAGTAGAGGTTTTGGTGAAACCAAATACATCATTTGTTGATCATTTCATTTTCAAGTAAAACATTAGGAAGAAACAGAGACTCTTTAGCAGCAGAGTGGAGAGGTTTGGGGTGTGAGCTCTTACAGCGTGGATAGAAGGGCTGTCTTCCAGAGTGTAACCCTCTGAGTGTGGGGTTCCCTGTCCAGAAGCTTCTGGGCCACTCTGGGTTTTGCTATGATGCCAATTCCCCTTTCCTAATCTTCCGGGAAGAACATTTTCATGGAAGACAAATCACTGGCTCTTGATCCCTGTGACAGCAAATGGAGACTAATGATAGCAACCGAGATGCCTTTACATTAATGCCAGTCACTGCAGACCCGTTCCAGAAAACTCCTGCACTCTTTGGCGCCTGGCCTGAGGGCCCCAGCCCAGTGTCTGCAGTTACCTCTTTCCCGCAAGCATCTCTTGTACATCTATCTCCCTTTAGGGATGATGTCTCAAATCCCCACTCAGGCCCTGTCTAGCTCCCTCACATTCTGAGCAAAACCCCAATGTCACATCAGTCCCTCAGCATTTCTCTCAACATCATCCTCTGTCCTCCTTCCTCCAAGAGCTCACACAGGTCTTCAGCTTTCCTGCCACCTCTCCTGGGGACTTTTGACTTTTGATACTCAGTTCCCCATTGGACAGCATCTGAATCCAGGATGCCCCTTCTCCACCCACCTCCTAGGAGGTGATTGTTGTCAGATGCCATCGAGTTGATTCTGGCTCATGGCGCCCCCATGTGTGCAGAGTAGATCTACTCCATAGGGTATTCAAGGCTGTGACCTTTCAGAAGCAGGTTGCCAGGCCTGTCTTTCAAGGTGCCTCTAGGTGGGTTTGAACTGCCAACTTTTCAGCTAGTAGGCAAGCACTTAACCATTTGCACCATGCAGGGACTCCTTCCTAGGATGTAGCTACTCTCATGGTCTCTATTTTAGAGAAAGGAAAATGGAGGCACTGTGAGGTAAAGTTACTTCTTAACCAAGGTCACACAGATGGCAAGTGGCAAGGTCCAGATCTGAACCTGGGCAGTGCAGCTCCTGCCTGTGCTCTTACCACACTGTCCTTCTGCCTTTTTTCACCCACACCACCTTCCGCACTCTTCTCACAACTTCAAGACCCCATGCAAGTCATTGCCCTATGACCCTCTTAGCTTGTTGGCTTTCAAACAGTGCTCCCAGGATTCTAGAAGTCTCCCAACTGCCTATAGGCCTCAGCAAGATGGGGCAAAACTGTGAAACAAGCCGGGTCACTTTCATAAAACTCCCTTTGCCACCAGAGTTGCCATCGGTGAGGCTCCATTAGGAAATGGAGCTGGTTTGGGGGCCCTCATTTCTTTATCTCCTCTGCGCATACATGCCATTGGCTTTAGACACCCCTGCAGAATGAGGGAGGGAAGGCATTTGTTCTTCTTTAAACTCACCACCAGGGACACACCTCAAACCAGGGATGCTGTATCTGGGATGGGGTAGGGGCTTTCAGGAACTATTTTCCAAGAAATCTTTTGAAAAAGGGCTATTGTTATTTATTCCACTCAACTGGTGGTGCAAAGGATTAACGTGCTGGGCTGCTAACTGAAACTTCAGAGGCTCGAGTCCACCCAGAGGCACCTTGGAAGAAAGGCGATCTACTTCTGACAAATCAGCCATCAGCCATTGAAAACCCTGCTCTATTCAGACACACGTGGGGCCGCCATGAGTCAGAGTCAACTTGACAGCAACTGGGTTTTTTGTTTTTGTTTTTTTTAAATTGGTCCAGTCTTAAATAAGAGGAGCCCTGGCGGTGCAGTTTGAAACCACTAGCCGCTCCATGGAAACCCTATGGGGCAATTCTGCTTTGTCCTATAGGGTCCCTATGAGTTGGAATCAACTCGACAGCAACGGGTTTTTGGTTTTCTAGGTTTAAATAAGATTCAGTCTTATTTGACAGCTGAATCTGAGACTCAATGAGATTAAATATGTGAAAAAATAGACCCTTTGTAAATTGCAAAGTACTATGGAAGATGTGCTTTGTTATGACTTATTAATATTCAACTTTCACCAAAAGTGGAATTGATTTTTTAAAATTTTGTATTCATGCATGCTTTTGAATTGGGGGAGCTCCTGGCAGCCATGGGGTCTCCAGGTCCCTGTGTCTCACGGGTCTTGCAGGTGCATTCTCCATGAAGGCTCCGTCCCCCCCAAGCACACCTTGACTGGAATAATAAAGCATTTCCTCACGTTCCTCCAACCCCACTGCCCACCTTGTGTTTATTCCAAAGACTGTCTTTACCTCAGCTTTGAAAATCTACAACAGCCCTGCAGCTGGGAAGAGAGTGTATCATTTGGCTTTTTGCCCAGAAAATAAGATGCTTCAAAAAGGTCATCAAAAAAAGAAGTCTCTTGGGGGAGAAAAGGAAAAAAAAAAAATAAAACTCTCTCTCTCAAGGTTAATTGAGTGGAAGGTGAGCTTTCATCACACACCATCCCTTTGTGAAAGCTGTATACCATTCAGTACGTGGAGGAGTGATTCATGGGAGAACATGGGCCAGGCTGCAGCCCATGAACATATTGTTTTCCAGAGCTGGCCTGAGCCCTGAGCCCTTGGAGAGGGCATCTCCATCATGGGTGAGAGGACGAGAGTGCACAGATATGTGCCGCCACACTGAGGAATGGAGATACATGAGATACAGGAGGAGTGACAGAAGGACACAGCCCCCAGGTAGCTTCTGGTCTTGTGGATGAAAGACCAAACAGCCAGCTGGGAATGAACCAGAGGACAGGCCGTGTCAGGTGCTGACTGGGTCCTCGGGCTGGCCAGGATGAAGGGACAGCAGACAGCACTGTTCTGAGCTCCAGGAAGCCTGACTTATTTGGGGTCTGCTATGGATTGAATTGTGTCCCCAAAATAGTTATGTTGAAGACCTAATCCCTCTACCTGTGACTATGACCTTGTTTGGAAATAGGGGACTTCTTTTGTTATGTGAACGGGTCCGTGCCTAAGTAGTGTGGGTCCTAAACCATATCCCTTCTGAGTGGTATCTTAAAAAATAAGCAGAATAGACACAGGCACACACAGAGGGAAGAGACCATGTGAAGAACGATCTATGGGCCAAAGAATGCTAAGGAACGCCTGGGGCTACTGACAAGGAAGGACTCACCCCCAAAGCCGATGCCCTAATTTGGACTTCCAGCTTCTGAAAGTGTGAGACAATAAAATTCTCTTCTTTAAGCCACTCATTTGTGGTATTTTATTATGGCAGCCCCAGTAAACTAAGACAGGGTCATTGCACTTGACTTTCCCTCCACCTAGAACCATGGCTCTGTACTGCAGACAATCTTACCCTCCAGGGAACGTCTGGTAATGTCCAGAGTTGTCACAACTGAGGGGGCTGTTACTGGCATCAAGTGGGTAGAGACCAGGTATGCTTTAATCATCCTACAATGCACAGGACAGGCCTCCACAACAAAGAATTCTCCTGTGCAACATGTCAATAGTGTCCAGGTTGAGAAACCCTGGCCTAGGATTCTCCCCACACCAAATCCTCATGACTTCTCTTACCTTCATTGCATTTAGGTGTTTGCTCAAAGCCACTTATCAAAAAGCCATTCATGATAACCTTACATGAAACAAAACCCACATCCCATTCCATCACTTTTCCCCTTACCCTGCTTCACTTTTTTTCACAGCTGTCACGCTTGTCTGATGTATATGTGTGTGTGTGTGTGTGTGTGTGTGTAATTGTTTACAAACTGCCTTCCCACATTAGAACGTAAGCTGCACGAGAGCAGGGACATTGCCTCTTTTGTTCCTTACTCTAAACCCAATATTTACAGCATAGCACATAGCAGATGCCCCATAAACTCTTGTTGAGTCAATGAATGGATGCTAGTCCCAAACAGCTGCATGACCCTGGGCCAGCCCCTTAACCACTCTAGTAGGCATTAGGAGTCTCACAGAAAAAGGAATGCAACGGATGGGAGTGTTTCAATGGGTCTTTTTAGTTCTAAGCTTCTTTGGTTCTATAAAAAAGTGGAAATTGACTTGAGAATTTTGGATGAGGGAGAGGGCAGATTTCAGTAAGGGAGCACTGTGAGGGAAGGTACAGAACTTCTTTAAGCTGTAAGGTAGGCAATAGTGCCCCCACCTCATGTGAACGGTATATAGATTAAATGAGCAAGGCACTCAGCACAAAGCCAGGTTTACACAAAGTGTGTAGAGGGGCAGCTACTGTTATTTACTCAGAACTCAGGGTAGGGACTAGGGTAAGGCCAGTGAGGCACTGGTCTCGGGCATAAAAATTAAAGGGCACCAAATGTCTTTAATCAAGATACGTAATATTTTAATACAATATTTTTCTTAAAAATGAAAATGATTGCAAAAATCCTTAGTGAATGAACCATCAAGGTTTTAACTAGAGACAAGATCAGTATAACCAATTTTTCCTTTTCTCTCAGGCTCTAATACGGCTTGACACAACAGTGTTGCTGATCCTGTCTTTATTTAAACTTTTAATACTTTTTTCATTATGGATTTTTTGGCATTGAGTTTGATCTTTGAAAACATTGTGTTAAAATATTATCTTGATTACTGAGCTTTTTATCACCTTCAATTTTGCATTGAGATGAGTGTCTTGAGTGCCTCACTCGCCTCATCCTAGTCCTGGCTTGAGATAGATGTCTGAGAGCAATGGGCATGTCTAGAGGCAGCAAGAAGCCTCCCGACATTCATTTCTAAGGATCAGAAACAGCTAGAGGGAGCTTTTGAGAGAGCTGGCCGGGTTTTAGAAGTTGAGGGCTGGGCTTCCCAGGCAGGATGGGGCTGAGTAGATGGGTCTGAGTTTCCAAGTGAAAAAGAAGAAGACACCCTTGGGGTTAGGGAGACAGTAGATCCTGGTCTGCCAGGGACGGTCTTGGTTACACCAGTTGTTTCAGTGCTGTTATTAAGAGTGACTCCTGAGCCACTGAGGCCACTTGACCCCCCCAAAACTATGACCCCGAGGAAATCTTTAAACCTTGAACTGAAACTACTCACCGAAGAAGTCATCTTTGAACCAAATAATAGTTTTGTTGTTGTTGTTGGATGCCATTGAGTTGGTTCCGACTCATAGTGACCCTATGTACAACAGAATGAAACACTGCCCAGTCGTGCACCCTCCTCACGATCTTTGTTATTCTCGAGCCCATTGTTGTAGCCACTATGTCAACCCATCTTGTTGAGGGTCTTCCTCTCTTTTGCTGACGCTCTACCAAGCATGATGTTCTTCTCCAGGGACTGGTCCCTCCTGATAACACATGCAAAGTATTTAGCTTAATTAAAAAAGAATGTCTGCATTAAACATTACACTCTTTTAAAGAATTATCTATATGTGATCAAATTGACAACAGCAACTCGAAAGGATAGATGAAGAGCTTAGGGGGGCCGTGAGTTTGTGTTAATAATGGTGAAATATTTGGGAAAACTTTGTCAAGAAAGATGGCACAACTTGACAAATGTAACCAATATCACTGAATTGTACATGTATGTTTTGTTGTGTATATTTTCACAAAAAATAAAATAAAATGCATGATGTCCTCCCCCCCCCCCAAAAAAAAAGTGCCTTCTTTTGCTTTCTAGTGTGTTCAGGGCTGAGCAATAAGTACATGATTACCCTGGGTTAGGCTGCTGTCCAAGTAATTGCTGCAGTGGGCCTCTCTTGCCCACTACAGAGAAAAAAGATGCTGCCCTCCCTCCACATGAGTCCTGATCTCCAACAAGCTCTGATGCTGCTGGATGAACTTCTCAGACACCACCTTGGACCGTTAGCTGAGCTCCAGAGCTCTTACCCTTTGCCCTGTAGCCATTTTTCACACATCTGACTTTGCCCTTGCCCTTGTCTTGCCAGAGTCTTAACCCCTCATGGCCTTGACTTATGACCTGCTGCCAGCACCACAGACCAGCTGTCCCAGGAGCAACATTTACAAAGAAGCACAATGTTTTTTCCAGTCCATGGCATTGGAGAGAAAAATGCAAATGACAAGAAAGATAATAAATAAATAAAATTAACGTTAGATTTTTATAACCCTGATTTCCATGGTGTTTGCCTAAACTTCTATTACATTTCTATTGCACTGCTTGAACCCAAAATGCACATATTGACTAAACTGCAAGGTATCCAGTCAGAAAGACCAAATTCTCATCTTATTCACCAATGAGAGTCCCTGGGTGGCGCAAATGGTTAAGTGCTCCACTACTAACCAAAAGGTTTGAACCTACCCAGAGATGCCTTGGAAGACAGGCCTACTTCTGAAAAGTCACAGCCTTGAAAACCCTGTGGAGCAGTTCTACTCAGCACACTAGATGTTACCGTGAGTTAGAATCAACTTGAAGGGCAACTAACCACAACAACAACTCACACAGGGTGTGCACACTAATGAAAGCAAAGGACTTAGTGTTCAGTACGTAAAATCAAGTCATACAAAGTGCTGAAACCAGAAGGTTGTGCACCCTTTGATGAATGAAATAACGCACATTTTTTAAATGCTTGTTTTTTCATAGTCATTGTATATTGGGTTGCTAGTGTCTCAGTCCCTGGGCTACATACTTTATAGGCACTACTTTGTTTAACTTGAATTCCTACAACAACTCTGATAGGTGGATGATATTACCTCCATTTTAGAGACGAGCAAACTGAGGCCTACAGGGGTCAAGTTGTTCCAAGTTATAAAGTCGGCAAATGGCAGACCTGGGATTTGAACCCAGGCTTCTCTGAGTTCAAGCCCTCAGCTTAACCCCTGCACAGGTGGGACTGCAGGAAGTGAGTGAGAGTGGAGGTAGGCAAACGGGAGAGAAGACCGAGGTGAAGTTGGGTTCCCCTTCTTCACTTGCGTCCCAGCTAGGGTCAAACAAGAACCCGATGACCTCTCTTACACACGTATCCAGTCCTTTGTCAAATGGACATGTGACCAAACTTGTCCCCACACCCTCCTCCTCCCCTTACTATGAGCATCCCCCAAATCCTAAAGTGTTCTGGTTAACTGAGGTTTGGCTTGCTGAGTGGGCAAACAAATAAATACTTCACATAACCAACAAAATGATTTTTCCAACAACAATCTTTCAAAATAGAGTGCAATTGGTCCTTTCAACAGTTAGTTGATGACCTGTGATTTAAGAATCACAGTTAGATGATGACCTGTGATTCTTAAAATATACATGAAAGGGACTTTATAAGTCATCTAATCCTACTCTCTTGGCTATTGAATTGAGATGCCAAGAAGCTTAAAAATGGTTGATTGGAGCGTGATCGAGGATTTTGGCAAACAATCTCTGAGATTATAATGTGAACTCATAGGAGGGAAAAGAGTTCATTGGTTTCAATTTGATGATTTATTTTTCATTTTGATTTTTATCCCTAATATTGAGAATAAGTAAATTGTGCCCCATCCCTTCTTCCCCTCTGTCATGGATTGAATTGTGTTCCCCCAAAACATGTCAACTTGGCTAGTCCATGATTCCCAGTATTGTGACTGTTCACCATTTGGTCACTTGAGTGATTTTCTTATGTGTTGTAAATCTTGCCTCTGCGATGTTAGTGAAGTGGGACTAGAGGAAGTTATGTTAATGAGGCAGG
Source organism: Trichechus manatus latirostris (assembly GCF_000243295.1). NCBI lineage: Eukaryota > Metazoa > Chordata > Mammalia > Sirenia > Trichechidae > Trichechus > Trichechus manatus. The sequence continues at coordinate 1,926,752 of NW_004444014.1, forward strand.
ACTCAATCTACATGATTAGGTTGCATCGTAAGTCAATCTCTTTTGAGATATAAAAGAGAGGAGTGAGCAGAGAGACAGAGAGGAACTCATACCACAAAGAAAGTAGCGCCAGGAGCAGAGTGCATCCTTTGGACCTCAGGTTCCTGATCTGAAATGCTCCTAGACCAAGGGAAGACTGATGACAAGGACCTTCCTCCAGAGCTGACAGAGAGAAAAAGCCTTCCACTGGATCTGGCGCCCTGAATTCGGACTTCTAGCCTACTGGACTGTGAGAGAATAAATTTCTCTTTCTTAAAGCCATCCACTTGTGGTATTTCTGTTATAGCAGCACTAGATGACTAAGACACCCTCCTATCATCCTACCCATTCTGTACATCCTAAAATTTCAATTCTAAAGTTTTTCATGGAACTTTTCCAATGGTTGGGTCATTATTTTTTCCTTTCCCTGAACTTCTAATTTTTTCACTCTTCACTATGACACTTAGTGCTTGATTACTGGATTTCTCTTAAACAGTTTTAGCCTTCCAAATTGAATGCATGAAGAACATAGAGAGCGTATCTTCAACTTCTTGTTTCCCCAAATCCCTGTCACTTAGAGCTAGGCCAAGAAGACGTTTTATACTGGGGTGCTCAGTGCCTCATCATATTCTTTGGACCCTCAGTGGGCTCCAGCTAACTTCCAGTTGCCAGTATCTGAATCTTTGTGCCTGAAGGCTCTCTTTCCCCTACCCCTAGTTGGGAAATTCTTGCTCTTTGTGCACATAGCAGGTCAGAGTTTCAAAGATTTATCACCCTCAAGGAGCAGCTTTCAAACCAATGACTCTTAGGAGTTGGTGTATAAATACCTCAGCTCCCTCAACCCTTGGGATAGTCTAAGCCCTGTATTTTCCACCATTTCCCAGAGTTTCCCCATAGAGTTAGGCTCACAGCAATAGCTGGTCATGCATCCCTTCATTCCCCGCCTTTTTTTCCCCATGTCTCTCCTGGTGCTAGCAGATACTCCCAACTACATGACTGCACTCAAACTCTATCTCAGAGTTGGCTTCTGGGAGAACTCCCACTAAGGCAGGCACAGAGGCCATCGTCAATATTGACTTGTTGATTGAAGGATTAACTGATAACTGTCAGAGTATTACCTGGCAAGCATAGGGATTGTGCATTATCAGTTTAGAGGGCCCATCACACAATATTATTCTCCCCAGTGGTCCTCATTCAATCCCACCCCAGGTTCATCTACTTCTGTTCAGTACTCTGCTTTTGTGATCTATTACTGACTTTGGTAAATAGTGAAGAGTCAAGGGGAATTGTGTCAAACCCCTAACACCCCTCTCCCATTCCTGCTGCTACCAGCTGTGTATAATTATCAAGCTGTATTGTCTTCAGACTGATTATCTTTTGACAAGGCCAAGAAGAAATGGTGACCCTGGGTTACTACTAAAGCAAAGGCCCTTTCTCTTTGGAAACACAAAAAGATCGGGAACGTGCACAACAGCAAGATGTTTCCTAGCAGGGTCATGTCAAATTTATAGATAAATAAAATATCAAAGATCAAATGAGGCAAGATCAGCAGTCTGGACCTCTCCCCAACCAAGCAGAGAATGTGTTGTCTGACTCTGTCTTGAACTCCTTTCCAACTTGGTGATTCACAGCTGCAGCCAAGCAGAGCACAGCCAATAATGCTATTTGTTTTCCGCTTTTAAAAAAAGACTGGGGAAATATAAAAATGGCTCACAGGAGATGGGGGCATTAGCAGACAGTCTGACCATAGCGAGACAGGCAGATGTTTGTGGGACCGATGCCAGCTGGGTGTTTCCATCAGTGATTGCCTATCTCCACTCTGAGCCCTGTACTCGGCTTGATTAAGAGGTCAGGTAAGGCTGCCACAACACGAGGTCGGAGTGCACGTGATATACTGCCAGCCGGCTGATCACCTAGAAACAGCTCAGTAAAGGGGCCCAAAGACAAATCAATTTATAAACCCACACATTTGGGCCCTGTCACGCTGACTGTTTTTAAAACACGAAGTTTTACCCTTTGGATTTGTTTTCCAAATGCCACTCAGCCCCTTCACCTTTGACCTGACGCTAAAAGTCATATCTCACGATAAGTGACAACACCCTTCAGGTGAGATTGTGAGAAGTGAGTGAGGGTGGAGGCAGATGGATGGGAGAGAGAGAGGGGTTCCATGAAAACCAGGAGAGTTTGGGTTCCCCTCTCTTCACTTGCAGAGCTCTTACTGTGTGCCTGGCCCTGTGGGGAAGTAGGCAAAGAAAAAGAACTCACCGTCTTTCCAGGGAGAGACATGTGTATGAAGCAGAGCAATCCAGGGACAGAAAGTGTCAAAATGAGAGGCATGGACAATGCAGGTTTTTTAAATGTTCAAAAAAGTGGCCAGGAAAAGACTTTGCAGAGGAGGTGGAACATGGGGTAGGTGGAATCCACATAGATGAAGAGGTCCAATTCACAGTGATGCCTCTAACTGGGTGACTGTGGGGAGGTCTCTTAACCTGTCTACACTGAGGTTGTTTTTATCCATGTTTGTCAGAAGAGCACAGGTTGTAGAACTTTCCAGATAAAGGACTCAGAGAACAACATCTGAGTGTAATACTGGAGGCTTCTGAGGCACTGGCCTGCCTGAGTGGGCCCGGAGGCTTTGCTCATTGATTTGCTCAGTAAATCCCACTATCCAGTGATTCCCAGGACAGATCTGAATGACCCTTGGGGTAATTGCCTCCTGGCCACAACCTCCTCACTTATGTCGACTCCATAGGCCCATCTGCTCAGTTACAGGTTCTAGTCAGTAATCTCAGACTGAAATTTACTCTCACTTCTGATCAGAATGACAAGGGATTGTGCTTCCCAACTATAAATTATTTCGTAAATATTTACTGTGTGCCTACTTTTAGCAAGTCACCAGCATAAGAATGTTGGAAGAACTAAAAACCTACACAGTCTGTCTCTTTCATCAAAGAGTTTGCCATCTTTTCATGGAGTGAAGTTAAAAATAAACACATAAACAAAGATGCCGCAGGCAGTGGGAGCAGCTCTGAGAGAGGTGAAAGCAGTGAGGTGGGAGTTAGGGGAAGGAGCAGTCACCTCCAGTTGAGGGACCAGGAAAGGTTTCCTGGGGGAAAATGATGTGTTAGTCTAAAGCTGGTTGAAATTGAGGGAAGGCAGATATCCAGGATTTTATCAAAGATGATGTGGTGATGGCAGTCAGGAGTTGAACCTGATTCTCATATTCACAGCCTGGCAAAAGCAACCCAGCTGGATGGACACAGGCCAAGTTAATTTTAGGAGGGTCAGTCTCTGTCCCGGTTTGCCTAGAACCCTCCCAGTGTACGTGTTATTATTAATAATGCCCTTTTTTATTCTAAAGATTGTCCTGGTTTGTTAGTTGTTGTCAAGTCATATCCGACTCATGGTGACCTTACGTATAACAGAATGAAATGTTGCCCAGTCCTGCACCATCTTTAGGATGTTTGGAGTCCATGTAGGTTTGAGTCCACTGTTGTGGCTATTCTGTCATAGTCATCTTAATTACAGGTAATGCTTTCAGCAGCCTGTCAAGAAATTCCAAGATGGCATAGGGGATCAAACTGACAACAGCAACTTGAAAGATTAGATAGAAAACTTAGGGGGCAGAGAGTTTATGGTAATAGGGGAGGAACACTTCGGAAAAGAGGATGGAATGGTCACACAACTTGAAGAATGTAATCAATGTCACTGAATTGTACATGTAGAAATTGTTGCATTGGTATATGTTCTGCTGTGTATATTCTCAACAACAACAACAAAATAAACAATAATAATTTAAACAAACTTGCAAGAGGGAAAAAAAGAAAGAAATTCCAAGATGGCAATGTTGGGTCAGCCATTTTTAACTGTAAGTACCATGGTAGACTGAGGGTATTAGCTTGAACGAAGCAATCCTCTTTATTTTGGCTTCTGAATTGATTATACAATCATCAATGAGAAAAAAAAAAAAGTCAAGGCACACATTTTCTCTAGAATGAGCCAAGTTTCTGAAGCAGATGGGTAAAACCAGACACGTACCCGTAGACCAGGCACACTAATAACACACCAATGATCTCGAATAATCTGTTAACACACTTGAGCCACACTCAGTCTTGCTTTGCAGATAAACATGGTCTGTGATTATTTTACAACACTGTTAAGGTGCTGGGGGTTGTCCCTCATTTATTACTTGACTAATAAATACTTTAATTACACTTAATAAATAATGTAAGCAGGGCTCACTGAAGTGGTAATTCTTTAAATTAATTATTAACTGCATGCAAAAGGCTGCACTGCCAGTACCACTAAAAGAAAACTCAGGCTTTAATCTAAAGTGATTATTCATTATTGGTATAAAGGCTTCTTTTGCATATTATTAGGGAAATAAACTTTGGCCTCTTTGGCAATACAGATAGACCTCGAAGTCTGTGCATTATGAATCTCCAAATACTAAAGCAATGATAAACAATATGTAATAAAATCTCCAGTTTATAGCTTTATAACAGCTGGTTTTTGATTTTCCAAATATATTACAATGATAAAGTGACCAGTTAATGTATAAGCTCTTCGTGAAAGGTGGTACCTACAGATGGTCGACTGATAGGAAACGGTAAATGTGCAAACTGCTCTTTTCCCTTGAGATTGGAGCCATAAAATGATCTCAGTAAGATATGAGAAGGAAATCTCCGTTTAACCCCTTTCTGTGCTGCAACCCACATATGGCACGGCGTTTAGTATTTTTGTGTGTGTCTCTTTTTCTGCTCCTCTCTGACCCCTGCCTTGCTCCTGGAAAAGCAAAGGTAGACTATCTGGATATCCTGAGGTCACAGTCGTCAGACATTGTGGTATCCTCGATGGGAGCAAAGAGGCAAGGCAAAGTTTCAGTGGAAAGAGAAAGCTGATTTCTAAAATCAGCAAAAGACTAGAATTCATGTGCACTTGCATTCCCAAGGAGCCCTGGTGTTGCAGTGGTTAAGAGCTCAGCTGCATTCATACGCAGTGTGGGCCAGTCAACATACACTGATCTGCGTGATGAGAAAAGAGCTACCCTTACACGCGTGGGATCGCCATGAGTCAGCGTCGACTCGAAAGCAACTGGACTGGTAACCAAATACTAATTCATCATATTCCCTTATACTGTTCAGGGAAAGTTTCTTTCCATGCTTCAACAATGGAGCAAGTCCAATCTGGGCTCTCAGATGGCACTTTGCTCTCTTTCCTTTTTTAATGCAGGCAGATAATCTTTCCTTTTTTTTCTTCCCACCTTCCCAAAGCCTGCTCCAGACACACAGCTCAAGCACAGCAGCAGCCCAGCTGGGAAGAAACCAAAGCTGAAGACAGCGTTATCTCTCGTGACACTCATAATTCAGCAGACTTTCTTTCTAACTGACTTTGGGACTGGGCCTGAGCCCGGATCAGAACATCAAAGAATGTCAGAGTCAGCAGGGTCCATAGAAAGAAGGTTGTCCAGCTCGCTCATTCCATAGGGGCAGAGCAGGGCGCAGGATCTAGCCTCTGGATTCCCAGACCAGTGCTCCTAACTTGTCGTAGGGCCATTATTGCTGTGAGTGCCTCAGAAAACCCTGAGACAGAGGCTCAGGTTCCTCAGCACACACACAAAAGCCCGCCTTCAGATAAATGGCTGACTATTTCAAGAGGAGCCAGACCTCCTTTGTTTACCGTAAAGGTGAAATGTAGCTATTGACTGCATTTTTCACTTTTACTATGGTGTGTAGTTAGGGTGGCGGATGCCCCAGCAAACTTGTAAAGCCGGTGACCATTAGTCTATTGTAATTTCACTTTGGGCAACTTTACCTTTTCCGGGTGACCCACTGTCTAGGCATGTTCCCGGGAATTTTGAGCTGCTTAACGGTCCTGCTTTCTCTCCACAGAGCTCAGGCACTAGAATTACCTCTTTCGCCTTCCCCTTTCTTGGCCACCTAGTTTTATATTTCAAGCAAAGAGGAGGAACACCTTAAACCCTCATTCAAAAATGAGATCTGAATGACTAGCAGCTAATATACTGGGAAAATTGTTCATTTAAAGCAGGGAGGAATCTCAGGGTTAAATTTCAGAAGGTTTAGATTTTGGAGCAAGGAAACTTTGCCAAATATTTTTTAAAACATGCACGTATATAACCCTTTGCCAATGTGGCTGGCTCACATATTGACATTGACATTGTAGATGCAGCCTGGAGTCCTGAGGTAGTGCAAAGGGTTAACACACTCAGCTGCTAACCAAAAAGTTGGAGGTTTGAGTCCACCCAGAGGCTTGTCAGAAGTAAAGCCTGGTGATCGACTTCCAAAAAATCAGCCATTGAAAACCCTACGGAGCACAGTTCTACTCCGACACACATGGAGTCACCATGAGTTCGAGTCAACCTGATAGCAACTGGAAAAGATGTAGCCTAAAACTTCCTACAACATAGCACCCCTCCTCCCATACCAAACAAACAAATAAATCTGTTGCCATCAAGTCAATGCCAACTCACGGCGACCCTAGTCACACACACCTGTACTGGATAACCTAGAAGACATAGTTGGTGTATATGGCAGATGATTTTTTTCCAGCTATCTATTCTAGCTGGGAGCCCTGGCGGTGCAGTGATGAAAGAGCTCGGCTGCTAACCGAAGGATCGGTGGTTAAGATTTACAGCCTTGGAAACTCTATGGGGCAGTTCTACTCTGTTCCATGGGGTCACCAGGAGTCGGAATAAACTCAACGGCAATGAGTTATTCTAGCTGATGGTGAATCTTCAGCAAATGAAGGTTTAGCAAAAAGTAACAAGAGATTCTTTTATTGATAACTTACTTTGTAATGGGGACTGTATTAAGTGCTTTATACACATGTTTCATTTTTTAATTTCTTACAAAAGCCTTTGAGCACTATTATCCTCATTTTAAGGAGCCCTGGTGACACAGTGGTGAAGCATTTGGCTGCTAACCAAAAGATTGGTGGTTTGAACCCACCCAGCTGCTCCGCAGGAGAAAAGACCTGGGCATCTGCTCCTATAAAGATGGTTGTTGTTGTTGTTAGGTGTTGTCGATTCGGTTCTGACTCATGGCAACCCTATGTACGACAGAATGAAAACACTACCTGGTCCTGCGCCATCCTCCCAATCATTGTTTTGTTTGAGCTCATTGTTGTAGCCACTGTGTCAATCCATCTCGTTGAGGGTCTTCCTCTTTTTCGCTGACTCTCTACTTTACCAAGCATGATGTCCTTCTCCAGGGACTAATCCCTCCTGATAACATGTCCAAAGTAC
>NW_004444014.1:1934133-2038191 GCF_000243295.1 Trichechus manatus latirostris
CTTCCAAGACAGATTTGTTCATTCTTCTGGCAGTCCGTGGTATATTCAATACTCTTCACCTGTAAAGATTACAGTCTAAGAAACCCTATGGGGTGTTCTACTCTGTCCTATAAGGTCATTACAGTCAGAATTCACTTGACGGCACCCAACAACAACAACAACATCCTCATTTTAGTTACGGACAAGGAAGCCGAGACTCAGAGAGGTTAAATAACTTGCCCAAGGTCACACAGCTGGTCTGAGGCAGGGCCAAGATGCAGACTCAGTGCTTCCTGCTCTGCTGCTTTTACCTGGGAGGCTGTGCTGCTAAAAGAGTATTAAAGGCCAATTCTTTCCTCTACGACAAGCTGGGTGTGATGTAAGTTCTCTTTCAGCCTGGTACAGGGCAGTCAGGTCTCCCTGTCCACATCCCCATCACTAACTCAGAACCCTGAGGCCAGTCCTCTATTGTTTCCATGTTTCTCTTCTTTCAGCAGTTAGCAGAATCCCAAAGTAAAGGCCAAGGACTGACATTAGAAAAATAAAGTTTCCCACTTTAATCTTCTCATTTTATTTTATTTATTTATTTTTTGTTTAGCTCTAGGAATCCATTTGAGGCCCTGAAATGCATACTGTTTTCGAGAGGGTGAAATCTGAAATTCATCTGGAGTGAGAAGGAAAGTCAAGCTTAAGACTCAAATACTCCCCCATTCCTGGTCTCTGTGGTCAGCGGTCCCTCTTGCCTCCCGGTATCCACCCACACAGCTTTCAAACACACACACACGTCCAGAAGTTGAACTTGGCTCTTTTGCTGAAGCCAAACAGACCAGATTCCTCCAGGGCCTCCTCATCTTACCATTCATCCAGCACTAATCACTACTGGTCCCACCCTCATGAGCCTTCTTCCACCATCTGCCCTGGAGCCAAGATCCACGGTGGTCCTGTCTCAATGGTTATGGCACCCCTGCTTCTGGGTTTTGACTGGGGGAGGAAAAGGGAACCCCAGGGCAGTGAAATGGCCACCAGTTTGGATTTGATTCCATTTCCAAATCATTTTAACCTAGTGCCCCTCAGCAGGAGGGGCACTTGCAGACTTATCCTTGGAATCTATGCCTGAAAGGGCCTCTTCTCCACATTTCTCAAGCAGAGAAATTATGTAAAATTACATTTGAAAAGCGAGACCCTGTTACTGGTCCAATAATCTGGGCAATGGGCATGACTAGGATATAGACAAAGAGAGCCAAAGTGCAGGAGGAGAGGGCACTGATGTCCATTTGAAGGGATAGTCCAGGACTAGAGGGAGCAGGGGCAGATGATTCCAAGCCAACAGTCCAGCCTCAGAGATCAGGCAAAACCAGAGACCAGAAATGGGGAAGCAGATCAATATCAGATCAAATGTACCACCAACAAGGCAGCCTTGATGTTCTTCAGAGAGGAAGTTCTTTATTCTCCCAGATAGAGCAGGAATCAACACCTGAGTCCCAGGTCAATGTCAGCCTGAGACTGAAGACTCAGAGGATCCATCACCCTCTACTGCTAGCACGTTCTCATCTAGGACTCTAAGCAATAGTAACAGCAACTGTTTACATTTATTCCACAACATCTTTGCGTTCTTGGTTGATCCAAATGTTTTATCTTTGAGGTAGGTTCTATTAGTCTCCTTAATTTACAGATGACAAAGTTGAGACTTCGAGAGTCTAGTTGGCCAAATGTCACGCAACTAGTAAGTGATAGTGCCAGGAAGTGTGTCTCACTCTTAGAATCTCAGAATTCTGTCTACCACACAGGGAGAGCACTTTCAAGGGCTGCGGTCTTCAGACCCTGTCCTCTTGGAGGTTCGCCTCCTACTTCCTAGGCTTACTAGATTCACCTCCCATTAAATTATTGATGTGACCATGTGCGCTAGCACCCAGAGAACCCCTTTGATTTCCAACAAGCTGGAACATTTCTGCTGGTGAGGAGTGAAAGGGAAACCCAGGTCTAGATTGACATTGGTACCCCAGGTTACCCAACTTATCTACTTAATGGTTTTGGAGTGAGTGCCCATTGAAGGACCTGGCTGGGGGTGGGGGTGGGAGCAAACGGAGTGGTTCGGACAACCACATTGGATTCAGTGTATGTGTTGGCAAGCAGCATATAGCAAAGCTTCTGGATTTAGTCCAGCTTGGCATGAATTAATGGCTGACAGAAATAAAAGAAAGAATTTGAAAAAAAATTCTTAAAAAAAGTGTTTGCGTGGAAAGAAGCTAAGGCCAAGCTTCCTAGAGGAGGCCTGTACCCAGCCATCCATTTTCATTAGTTTTATGATTTGATCAACTTACAAATGTCACTCTTTAGCTTCCTGTGAACCACAATATTATGACTAGACTTAAATAATACCAAAGCACTTCACTGAAAAGGGAAACATTCACTTAAACCAGTTGCTGGGCACTGAAACAAGCTTTGTAAAGCTGAATTGGTCCCTTGTAAGGGACCGGTCTTGCTTACGGGAACAAAGAACAGAGTCACCAAGGCTTGCTCTGTGCAGGTCAGAGCCTGAGAGGAACCTCTCCAGTTACAGAGGACACATCAGCACCATGTCACTCCCCTAGTGGTATCTTCTCCTTTGAGTTTCCTTGCACTATGATTCTTGCACCTCCGCTCCCAACACTATGCTAATGTGGACTTGGTGCCATCCTCTTTAAAACTTGGCACCAAGTGTAGGCAAAACCCTTTTCTGTGCTTTTCCTTAGCATAGCAGAGCAGAGGCCAGTTTATAGTTATTTAGTTATTATATGTCCTTATTTCATTGGCATCTCTTCCTCTCTAGACTCTAAGTATGATACGAACAAGAACCAGGTCCGGTGTGTTCATTCCTGATCCCTAACATCTACCACAGTGCTGAGCACACAATAGATACTCAATAAATATGCTGTTAACTGATTTTTTTTTTCAAAGAGAAACCCAAAAGAAAAAATTTCAGAAAATACAGGTGAATGTGTGAAGTTTCTTCAGTTTCCTTATTGAACACTCTGCTGAGCACCAAATCCCTTACCCTAACCCAAGTTAACAACATGCTGTCAACTGATAAACAAACCAGCCACCTTTGACTGGGTTTCCATGCCTGGTCTGCCACTGTCTTCCCTGGATCTTGACAGGCAAGGGACCCCTCAGCTAGCATCAGAATTACATAGGCTTGTTGGAAAGATTAAAGGACAGATTGTACAGAAAATTCTGACTCCAGTGCTTGGAAGGGGAATAATAGTCTAGGTATAGGCTCCTCATAGCTCCCTGGTGCATTCTTGGCCAGGTAGCTTCACTGGAACTGGGTTGCCTTCTTGGCATTAGAAGCTGGTCTTCCTGCCCATTTTCCTATCATAGGATAGACACAAACCCTTCATTTCAACTTTGTTGCTACAGTATCAGAATACGTCTACTCCTAGACTCCAGTCTGAGGGATGCAATTCATTCACAGCTTGTTTGAGTGGCAATGGTATTGTTCAGCCTCCAGCTGATTTTTTTTTTTAAACAATTGCTTTGACTATTCTAAATCATCTTAAACAATCAAAGTCTTAAACAAAGATCTCTTTTGAGCATGCATGTGCAGGAAAACACACATACAACACACACACACACAACACACACACACACAAACACACACACAGACTAGTCTTTAAATTTGCCCCTGGACTCTGTCAAACTAGTTTGTATGTGTAAATACAGAGAATAGGAAGGAAATTCACTTAGCTATGGGGTCAAAAATATATCTTTGTGTTTTTTCAGGCAGGCTTGTGGTCGCAATAGTGATAGAAGGGTACCCCTCCACCCAACCTGCCCCAGCCAGTCATGTGGAAAGACACTGATTTGCTGCCTCTCAGGGGAATGATTTTGAAGGTTTAATTCAAGTGATTTTATTTAATCAAATTCAATAAATATGCATTGAGCACCCACCACAGGAAAAGATCTGACTGTGCTTTACACTGACTGACTGAACGTCTTTAGTTTTGTTTCTCTGTGTCCTTGAGGTCACCACAGTGCTGTTCACATCCCTAGCTCCCATGCCTAGCACAGTCCCTGGTATAAAGTAAGTGCTCGACAAATGTTTCTATTTTTTGGATGTATGCCTCAAGATAGAAGGGCAATAGGAGCAAGGGTATAAGGGTATTTATAACCCAAGCTTCCCAGGCCCTCCAAAGGCAACAAAACATTACAAAGATTAAGAGTATGGGTTTTGCTCTCAGTCTGAGCATGAATACTCTTTCCGGGAATTATTAGCTACCAAGAAGTTAGTTGTCCTATTCAAATCTCAATTTCCTCATCAATAAATGGGAACCAACAGGGTGTTTGGGGAGGGCTAAACTATTGATGGTGTGCTTAGCAGTGTCTGGCACCTAGTGGGTACTCAACATGCAATTATAACTCCTCTGCTGCTGGTGGTGAGGTTGGGAGGGGGGATGGCCAGGTTTTTTCTGCGTGGTGAGCACTTAACAACCTCCAGGTGCAGGCTGGTAGGCATGGGGGTTCTGACAAACAGGGAGGGGCCACATGAGATGTGGTACTTAGGGGCTGAAGTAGGTGTGCCAGATAAGAGGCTTGAGTGGGGTGGGGGCCCTCACAGTGTTCCCATGATGGCAGGGGTGCCTGGATCCTTGAAAGAGAAAATAATTTAACTTCCTTGTCTGGCGATGGGGTCCTGGATGAATGATTCTTTCTCCATGAGGTGGGTCTCTGCCATCTGGAAACAAGGATGTGCCAACCCTATGGCTCTGCTCTGGTTCTATTTCCTGGGTTCTGGAAACACCAACAGTGTCTTAGTGAGTGCCCTCTCTGGTGACTTACTACAGATTTTGGAGTACAACTACAGCCTTCAAGGACCATCCTTAAAGGAGAATAAGCATGGGAAGGACATGGAAAGAAGATGAAAAGAAAGGGCAAAGCATAGGGGTGTGTAAGTGTGTGTGTGAGTGTATGTGTTTGTACATGTTATGTGTGTATGTGTGTATGGGTGTGTGTGAGTGTGTGTGTATGTGAGGTAGACAGGACAGTGGGAAGCACTTGCTCAGAAGGACAGAGGAGTTCACCCCAACTTGGAACCAGCATGTTCTGTGAGAAAATGTCTAGAAAAGTTCAAGTTGTCTTTCCTCTCCATTTGCATCTCAGTTTAATTAAATCAAGTCCCCTCTCCCTTGTGTCCATCTTTGCTGTAAATATGCACTGTTTGGTTTTCCCTCCTCTACTCCTATAGTTTTTTGATTATGGCTTTTCCCAGATGAAATCTCCAGCTACTCTGACTTTCTCAGCTGCTGGCTCCACTGGCATCTCCATTTTGCTATAATTACCCAATTACTAAAACCATTTAACCTATTTATTCAGGCAATCAAGGCTTTAAATGCATGGATTTATCATCACCTCAAATCACCTGTCACTACAATTGAACAAAAATAGAAAAGGTAGCCAGGATGCCTGCAAGATGGTCAGTTCATTATTTTCAACAGTATTATACAAGACCAACGCGATAGGCAAGAATTAAAAATTGGAGCAGGGAGCTGCCAGGGAAGAGGAGAAGGAGAAAAGAATGACGGAAGGAAAGGAAAGGAGACAGTTTTGATGGGTTTGGTCTCTGTTCCTATAAGGATTGATGTGTAGTGTTTTCTTGAATTTTCCCTGAATTCTCATGTGGCCCAGCTCTCTTCTCTGTAGCGGGAGCACCATCATCATCATTGCTGCCCCTCTCTGTCTTCTGTAGAGATGTTGTGAGGACCAATGCAAAGAGATAGGAAAGGTTTGGGGACCATCAGAGAACAGGGAAGGTGGTACATTGACCCAGGCTTACTGGAACTGCTTCTCATGGAGAAGTACTAGAAGTCTGTAGCATGGGCCGGTGTCCTTGTTAAAGCATGTGAGGCAAAAGGAGCTTCTAGGACAGAGAGGCCAAGTAGCCTGGCTGAGGATACACAGACATACAGAGAGGACAGACTCCTGGCTTTGTGGTTGTGTGTACGTCCATCCTATGCATGGGTACCCAATGTGGCTGGGTACTAGCGAAGGGGTTGGAGCAAATATTCCAAAATTTCATCCAAATTTTTCTTTTGTTTCAAAGATAGACTTATGTATAGTTCTTTCTCTAACTTTTAATGTTCATCCTTAGCTTAATATATTTGTATATTGCACTCCATGTAAGTCAACACCAATAAAATCTGTATGTCTTCTGTAGGTTCAGAAAGGGGGCATATGCAAAGGGAGGGGGGCAATGGTGACACCCACCATGAAGCCACTCTCTTAATTCTAATCCAACCAGCTCTTCATGTAGAAACCCTCACCACAGCACTCATCTTTTGCCTGAAAAATTCTAGGGCCAGGGAGATTACTATCTTCTATTTCAGCTTCTTATTTGAAATCTTTTAACTAATATACTACGGCAGGGTCGTGTAGGCAACTTTTTCTTACAAGCTGAGAGAAAACAGAGTTAAATCCTTAAAATTATAAATGGGACATAAGAGAGGAATAAGTTTTTTTCCCAGTCCTTAAAATCCTAGAACTCTGAAGCAGCTTTTCGAGGGAGGTAAGTTGAGGAGAAATTCGAAATCATCTTCCTTTGTGCAATAGAGAGTCAACTTATAAATTCATTTTCTCCAGAAGTAGTAGAAGCTGGAAAATGAATGTAGTTTTACAAGGTTTAGATATGTTCAGGAATGGAACAACATCAGCAGAGAGCCGGGGAAAGCAAAAGGCCCCTGGGGGCAGATCTACAAGTTGTGAAATTAATCACAGACTCCCGGAGTTGGAAAGCACTCTTTCAATCCATGCCCAATGAACCCCGACAAGTCCCACATAAATGGTGGCTTACTTTCTGCTTAGACACCTCCAGGAATGAGAAACTTATTTCCTCACAAGGAAGCTCCTTAGTTTTCACACAATTCTAATGGTTAGATAGTTTTGTTTTTTTCTTGCTCCAAATTATTTTCTTCCCATTGGCCCTGGTTCTGCTTTCCAGAGTCACCTAGAAGTCCATTTTCTATTTACCTGATTGTCCCAAATATACGGGAAGACAGGCTGCTTTTTCCAACATAAACAGACATTTCTTTTAACAATTCCTCACTCACCACTGTTGTGGATTGAATTGTGTCCCCAAAAAATACATGTTGTAAATCCTAACCCCTGTATCTGGGGTTATTAATTCTGTTAGGGAATGGGTTTTCTTTGTTATGATAAGAGGCCCTATCAATGCAGGGTGTGTTTTAAGCGGATCCCCTTTGAGATATAAAAAGAGCAGATTAGGACTAAGAAACAAGCAGAGATGGGAGAATATAGACGCCATGCCCCATGACCATCACCAAGGAGCCAAGGAATAAGGGCCTTCCCTCGGAGTGGACTGAGAGAGAGAGCCTTCTGCTTGAGCTGGTGCCCTGAATTCAGACTTCTAGCCTCCTAAACTGTGAGAAAATAAATTTCTGTTTGTTGTAGCCACCCACTTGTGGTTATTTCTGTTATAGCAGCACTAGATAACTAAGGCACCACTCAATTCCTTTATTAAAAGACGATGCCTCCAAATGCAACACAAACCTCCCAGTGGGTAACGTTCAGTGAGGGGCAATTTCCTGCCTCTCTCTGGGCGCGATATTACTATTCAGAAAGCCCAGTGATTTTCAGCTCCTCCGCGTGTCATAGGCTGCTGTTGAGCCATGTCTTCCCTATCATGTGTTTCTTTGGTTGTGACTTTTGGAAAAACCTGAACATAGGAATTTATATTTAGCCTGATAAACTTTAATAGGTTAAATTTGGCCCTCAGGGTACCAGTTTGGATTGCAGCATATCTCCCAATATATTCACCACTTTTATTTAAACTGTAGCTTTTTAAACCCTCATGCTAGTTATTAAGTCCACTGACCAGAACAGGATTGATGCAGAGCCCTGGGACATGCCGCTGGACACTACCCAACAGGCTGATATTACTCCATTAGTCAGTACCTTTCGGTTTGGCTTTCCCAGACAGAGGCAGACTCCTGAACTGGAAGGTCCTGGGTGTTCAGCCATTTCTGATAATAACATTGTTGTTGTTGGTTGCCCTTGAGTCGATACCGACTCAAAAAGACCCTATATGGCAAAACAGAACCGCCCTATAGGGTTTTCTAGGCTGTAATCTTTACGGGAACAGAGAGTGTCTTTCTCCTACAGAACCTCTGGGTGGGTTCAAACCGCCAACCTTTCCGTTAGCTGCTGAGTGCCTACCCATTGTGCCACCAGGGCTCCTTTCTGATAATATTTGTATAAAAATAAGACTAACGTAGCAGTCTCGTCAAAATTGTCTTATTACGATGCCAATTTAAAAGAGGACTCAACTGAGTATAGATCAATCCATTACTTCACAATTTGTGCTTTTTCTTGTGTGGGTGATATGTTAATACTGACTGATAAAATACTCATTCTTTCATATATAAATTTCTCAATAAAACACTGTAATAACAAGTGGATTTGATTTATTTTATCCATTTTCTTCAAAGTAATTTTAAACACTCTGACTTCCTTTGCCTTTGAGTTTGGCTAATGTCCTCACGCTAGCACGTTTCCATCTGTGAGTTTGGTCAAAGCAAGTTTATCTGCAAAATTTCGAAGAATCAGCTTCATCTCCGCTTGGCGACATGTGGTAAATGAAGGTAGTTCTGGTAAGATTTACTGTATCGCCTTCCAGGAAACTCCAACTCCAGAGAGGAGGACCAGATTGCAGAGAACTATATGTTAAACTTCCTCTTCCTATCCCTGGGGCCAGGAAGAGGGGACAAATGGATTTCTACCTGACTGCAAAATATGACATATTATTATTAACAGAGTCATGAATTATAGAAAATACTAGTTAGCATAATTACATTACCTGTTTTTAATGTTGAGATTATTGTTCAAATACCAAACAGGCAATCTTCCATTGGAAAAACCCAATAAACACTCTCAATCCAGATTTCCACTGTTATGTATGTCATAGTACAAAACAATTTTAAAGTTTAAAACCCATTACATTATAAGAGCTATTCACTTCAAGTAGGTGGCAATTTGCTTCTTTTTTTTTTTTTCACCCCACGTTTTGATAGCTATTCACCTCTATCAATTCTTATCTTGCCTGTTCTTTAGAAACCAATTGCAGTTTAAAAAGTGCCCATCTATTTCTGATTGAAATCTTCACTTGCTGGTTTTTTAAAACCATTTTTCAATCTCTTAATAAAACAGATTGCCTCTCAGCTGCCAGTTAGTAAACCCACTAACAATGCAGCGATTCCAAGGACTAACCTGTGGGCTTTCCCTGCTCTTGGTAAATTTCTTGGATTCTGCCCAAGAAATTCCAGATTTCCACTGGTGCTACCTACATGTATAGAACAGATGAATGGATTATATTTATTTCAAATTGTAGGAACAAAAACAACAATCAACATCTGCAAAAATTTCTGGTTAAATTCAGTTAAACTTCCAGCATTTTTGATCCATGAAATACAAAATTGCTCTTACAACTCATTCTTTACTTGTCAACAGTTTCTGCTGTTGACATCTCAGAGTCATCAGACTGAAAAAGACTCTCCCCATCATTGAGGACAACCTCCATTTGTAGGAGGCACTCTCAACCCATCAATCTTGGAACAAATACTTCTTAAGGACCCACCCTGTGGCAGATACAGCATTTGCACTTGAGGCTCACGCTTCAGAGAGAGAACAATAGGAGGCAATCTACAAAGTTAAGGGAGAGGTTCAGACTATAAGGGATCCTATATAGGATCCAGAGATGGAAGAAATAAGGGGGTGGGAGAGCGGTCACCAAAACCAAGGAAGGTCCCAGTGTTGAGGGGAGCTGTAGGAGCCAGGGATATGCGTTATGATTATGAGGTGTATCGAAGGTAGTTAGAAGTTGGCCAGACTAAACTCCATCCTCTCCCTACCATCCCTCTTTCCCCTCTGAGAGGAAGAAAAACTACACTTTCTTTTCTCTTTAAACTATGGTCATCCTCATTGCCCACTCAAGATCTCCATGCCCATTGCACAGCCTTGGTCTTGTAATTACTCAGGTTTGAATGTCCTGTGACCTTAAACAATATCCACATCCTCTCGGTTTGAATAGATTCAGTTGAATTTCCTCTTCCTAGTCCCAAATACAGATATCAGGGAACATTAAGGTAATGTAACTCAATGAACACGTATTGATCTCATACCAGGGGCTGGACATTGCATATTCCCAGCCTGCTAGATCCTTTTAATCCAGTAGCAGGTACAAGATGGAGAAGCGTGGTATAATAAGGTAAGTACCATGAGAACAGTATGGAGTGTTCTGGAGTTTCAGAGCCAAAGAGAGCACATCTGTTTGGAGAATCAGAGTAAGTTGAGTATATTTGAGATGACTCTTAAAAACAATTAAGCCTTTTATATTTATCATAGAAGAAAGTCTAGGAAGATGAGGAAATAGTAAAGACAAAGGCATGGAAGTAGGCAAGTTGAGACTACATTCAAGGAAAAAGCAAATAGTTCTATTTGGCTAGCAATATTGATGGAGCCCTGGTGGTATAGTGGTTAAGTGCTATGGTTACTAACCAAAAGGTCAGCAGTTCAAATCAACCAGCTGCTCCTTGGAAACCCTATGGGGCATTTCTACTCTGTCCTATAGGGTCACAAGGAGTCGGAATCAACTCAATGGCAACAGGTTTGGTCAACAATATTGATAATATACTTTTATTAATTATAAAATAATATACATTGCATGTTCTTTCTTATAGGTACCACATTACACTATTTACAGACACTCTTTTATTTAACCCTCACATCAGCACGTGAGGGAGGTATTATCATCCTCAGTGTACATATGGGGAAACTGAGGCTTACTTACATTAAGTATCTTGCCTGCAGTCCCGCAGCTAGTAAATCTTGGAGCCCGGACTCAAACCCATGTTTATCTAATTCATCCTGAGAAGGATATAGTTCAGGGGAGGTAAAAATGTATTTTGAGGAGGAAAAGAGAAAAGCTGAAAAAGTTCAACTCCAGAAGGTGGGAGAGGATGAGGAGGGGTTAGAGGAGGAGAGGAAGAAGAGAGACTGGTTAGAAAATCTGCTGTGGACAAATGGGGGGCCTTTGGGAAATGTGCAAAAAAGGATTTATTTGCTAATATATGGGAATCAGACTCTTGCCCCTAAGGTTGCATTTGATGACTCAGGGTCAATCTAGTAGACACTTGGTGACTGAGGCTAGGTCTACAAACCCATCAGATCCCAACTTGGGATCAGACGTCTTCCACTGACCCTGTACTGGGGAAACTAAAGTGCTGGGTGGATGCAGTCCAAGGTCTGTGCAGGGAACAGTGCAGGAATCACGAACTCATCGCAGCAGATTCACAAGGCCAAAGTCAAGACTGGAAACAAGGGCTTGGGTGCTGCAGCAGCAGAGAAACTGGAGTTGGAGACTTCTCCTGGACTCTGCCTCCCCTGGGTCACTCTGGTTATTTTCCAGCACAGAGGTCAGACCCCCTAGGGTCAGGAAGCCTGTCCACAGCTGACTCCCTGGGTTGCAGCAATCTGCGTGCCTCAGTGAGGGTGTGATCAAGAACTAAATATTCCAGGCCACTTGCTAATTAATCACCCCTTTACTCCTCTATGGATATCCTGGTGGTGTAGTGGTTAAGCGCTACAGCTGTTAACCAAAAGGTCGGCAGTTCGAATCCACCAGGAGCTCCTTGGAAACTCTATGGGGCAATTCTACACTGTCCTATAGGGTCGCTATGAGTTGGAATCGACTCAATGGCAACGGGTTTAGTTTTTTGGTTTATTCATCTAACTCCTTTCTTTGGAGGAGGGTTTCATAACGGCAATTTCTCAAAAGCTACCCCGGAAGCATCTTTCAAACTGTCACCTGGGTCCCGCCTGCCCCTGTGGCCTTATCATTCTGCACAGGAGTGTCTGTCATTTTCATTTCTCGGTTTCCATGCAAAACACTGCAAGGGGAGGGTGCATGCTGGGGAGTGTTGTTATCCTTCCTAACGCTGCTATTTTTATTATAAAAGATTGAGAAATAGTAGGAGGTTAATGGCTGCTCAGAATAAAAACAAATAGTGACTGAGAACAAATATTCAAACGAGGCATTGTCTTGCTAGGGGAATGATATTCAACAGTGAAGCTTTGTGCTCAGTTTTCATCTCCCTCTTTGACTACATAAACTAGGGGCTGTGTGTACTCAATTACTAGCACTGTACTCCCTTCCACTGTCAAATAACCCAACAAAACAGACTCTGTTGGAAGTACAAGAACTTTGGAAGGGCCAAGGGTCCTAACCAGTGCAGTTTTTTCGTTTTTTTTCTTCCTCTCCCATCACACTTCCCCTTCCTTCATTATATTGAATGAATCATCCCCAGATTACTCTGGGCTGTTTTAAAGCCCAGTCCCTGGCTCCAAGGGGAGTGATCATGGAAGGCCATCAGTCCTAGACCACAGTCACTGGCCTGTGAGTACTGCTTATTTTCTCTGCCTAAAGCACAAAGCGGATACATTATTGCTCCCTTGCTTGCCCGTGACTTCTGGTTTCTAACTGGCCTGTCCATTCAGGCTGAGGTAGCACCCTCAACTCCAGCCATCTGTGCCCCATGCCCAAATCCCTTCCCCAAATTCTCACTCTCTGCTAAGTGAGTGTGGATTGAAAAGAGGAAAGAGAATTCACATTATTTGGATGCATTCTATGTACTAAACACTGTGTGAGGTTTTTAAAGTTTACTTTTTTTCTATAATCTTGCAAGGCAAATATTATTACCTTTATTTCACTGTAAAGAAACTAAGGCACAGAAAGGTTTAGTAAATTGCTCAATGTTACTGAACTAACAAATGAGGGACCAGGATTCATTCATTAATCAGATAGAGCATGTGTGTACACACACACACACAGACACACACACACACACAAACTCATTTACTTCCTAAACATGTACTATGTTTTTCTTTTTATAATATCTTAATTTTTCAAAATGCACTCTCTCCAGAAATTCCCTAGGAAGAGAGTCTAATGGTCACTGTCAGGCTTTAGCACAGATAATACCATGTAGGGAGCTATTACCTCTGCTCACTTGTATACCCATTACTGTCAAGTTGATTCTGACTCATAAAGACCCTATAGGACAGAGTAGAACTGCCCCATAGGGTTTCCAAGGAGGGACTGGTGGGTTTCAACCACTGACCTTTTGGTTAGCAGCCAAGCTCTTAACCACTGCGCCATTAAACCTTGTCTATTTACCAACCCAAATGAAATGTTATATAATTGTTTCCAAATAAAAGGTAAAACAGATCTAAAGTAGACCATGTAAGGTCTTCTAACTCCTTCCTCATCCTTCTCCAGATCCTTTTTATCTCATGCCTGTGTCCTAAGCTCCTTCCCCGACTATTTTCTCCTCCTTCTAAAAAGTCATCCACAACCAGTCTCATCAAACATGGCTCTCAAATTACCAAAACCAAACGTGTTGCTGTTACGTTGATTTCGACTTATAGTGACTCTATAGGACAAAGTAAAGCTACCCCATAGGGTTTCCAAGGAGTGGTTAGTGGATCCAAACTGCTGAACTTCCGGTTAGCAGCCGTAGCTCTTAACCACGGCACCACCAGGGCTCCAAGGCTCTCACATTGGGCAGCGCTAAAGGGTTCCCATACATCTTTCAGCTCCACTGATCCATGAATCTCCCTGTCCTTTGTGGGCCATGGTTGACTCCCTTCTTACCACCATGCCAAGCCCACTCCCCTCTGCTTAATCTCCCAGTCCCTCTGCATTTGGCTTTCATTCTGCTTTCCAACCTGCCTACTCAATCTTTTCTCTTCATTGTCCTCCTGATATTATAGTTCCCTTCCGCAGTTACAGCCAGTCCAATTATTTCAATCCACACCAATCTCTTCTTTCTCTGAAAGCCTTTGGTCTCTCCTACATGGGTTATCACAATAGCCCTCTCATTTCTCTTGTGTTATGTTTTATCTACTCAAATTTATTTGTACCTTTGAAGCTAGAGGCTATGTCTTATGCATCTCTCTAAACTCTCATAGCAAATGTCCAACAAATACCAAAACCAAAAACCGTTGCTGTTGAGTTACTTGACTCATAGCGACCCTAAAGGACAGAGTAGAACTGCCCCATAAGGTTTCCAAGGAGTGACTGGTGGATTCAAACTGTCGACCTTTTGGTTAGCAGCTGAGCTCTTAACCACTGTGCCACAAGGGCTCTGTTTAAGTCTGCTATTCCCTTCTGCTCATCTCTGTACCCAGACTCACCATGTGATCTTGGAATGGTCCCCTCCTCTCTGCTTTTCCAATTACAGTTCTTGTTTCAGGGCCATCTTGGGTGGCACATGTCCTGGGGGCCCCCATGAGCTCCATCTCGGAGAGATTGCCCTCTCCTGAGCTCTCTGCCTTACATTCATGTTAATGCCATCTCTCCTCCACACTTCCAATATCAGGTGTATTTTTTTCAGTTGCAATTCTGCAAAGCAGGTATTTTTTTTTGTTGTTGTTTTTTTAAGTTGTAGTTTGCAGTTGTCATTTTATAGTTTCTTAAACATGGATCATTTCTGTCCAACAATCCAAAGAAGTGACACCCTGCCCTTGAAAGGTGCTGTTTTATTTGAGCTGACTATAATACTGCTAAAATATATGCCATCCCAAGAGACTGGCCATGTTGTGAGTTTTCCCCATAAATGTGTAGCTTCCATCCTTAATTCCCAGGTTGGTGCTCCTTGTGTTGAATGACACATTTTCCAAAAGTAATGCAGGTGCAGTAGCTGGGAAACTTATATATGTTCTCTACCTCTAGGACTCCCTCTTAGCAGAGTGAGTTTCTAACATGGAATGAATTGACTACAGTCCAGGTAGTCTTGCTGAACATAGCAAATTCTTACTTGAATACAGTGATATATACTTGTCAATTCTCTTTCACTCTTATTATTTCAGCTCTTCACTGTACCCTTATGAGAAAGGTAGGGCAGTTATTCTAATCCCCATTTGACAGATGAAGAAAGTGAAGCTCAGAGAGATCTTACAACTTGTCTAAGATCACATAGTTGGCTGGAACCAGACGCCAGGTCTCCTGCCTGTACAGCCCTCTTGGCAACACAGACGATGATGCTCTGACAACCATCTGTTTCTCTACATCATTTTACTCCTAAAATATGGTCACGTTTTGAATCACATTTAATTCTCACAACAGCCCTGGGAGGTGGGAGTTATTGGGGTCACTATTTCCAACTTACAGACAGCGAAACAAGGAAAGAGACTTAAGAGACTTCCCTGGTCACACATGGATCAGTGGACTAGGTGGGATAGAACTCGGTTCCCAGACCCACCAGGTGGAACTATGACACCTTTCTGCACACATACCTCAGATATTGGCCTCCCTGCTGCCAATAATTTTAAGTGCAAAGCCTGAGTGTCAGCAGAAACTCCTGGGTGGTCTTTAAAGGAAACACTGCCACCCAAATGAGCCCATTGCTTGGTACTTAGTGACAGGCAGGTGTGCAAGTGGTGTGGTCCCCCGGAAAGAACCAGGGGGAGGAAGGCTTGGGCGTGCAGCCAGGGTGAGGAGCTGGGCCTCCTGATTTCCAGGCCAGTGCCTTTTTTTCTAACCCACTAATAGAAGAAATCAACAGCATTAACCATGAAGAAAAATTAAGTGAATGTCAGAACACAGGTTCAGTTTCCCCCATGACAAATGAAAAGAATCATTCCCACATTCTTCTGGTGAAATGCAGTGGGGTGTTCATTTCGTATTACTTATATCCCTCAGCAGGTATCTCAGAATGACTCGGTCACTATTAACTGGGTAAAATGACCCATAGTCTCAACTCAGCCAATACTAATATTTCCCCAATGCTGGGTTGAAAAAAAAAAATGAATAAATTTGGCGTCTTAAGAGGTGAAAGGAGATGGTTGCAATGCAGTCATTCCCCAAGGGAGAATAGCAGCTGGATGGATTTACTGCTGATGTGATGTGTGGTCCAGCATCAATCAACAAAGATGGGCTTCCACACCAAGGCATGTGTGACCAATGCATGTTTCCAGGGGCAGAGCCAGAGCCCCAGGACAGCACTTTGATTTCCTTAGAAAATGTCCAATCTTGTTCAAGGGCGGATATATATATATCTTGTCCTCCACTGTTGTTCTTGTGTGTCCTAGAGTCGATTTCAACTCATAGAGACCCTATAGGATGGAGTATACATACATCATTTAGTTTTGCTTTGTGTTATCCGGGCCCAAATAAGGGTGGGCTCCAGCAAAAATGAGAGAAACCCTGCATGAGATGGATTGACACAACAGCTGCCAACAATGGGCTCAAACATACCAACAATTTTGAGTATGGCACAGGAGGATTGGGCGATGTTTTGTTTTATTATACATAAGAGTCCCATGAGTTAGAGCCAAACTAACAACAAGCACTTAGAAGTAGATTTTTAAACCAACAAAAATATACCGTGTGACTATCCAATGTAAAGTATAGCCAGGAACAGAGAGATGAAGGACGTATACCTTTTGTCTTCAGGGAGCCTACAGGCCACCTGAAAAGGCATAATTATACACTTGACAAGTTATTGATCAATTTGAAGCTAATAAAGGCAATGAGCTGCACTCAATGAGGAAAAGAAAGATGAGCTCTGGTAGCCCAGACAGGGGAGTCCAAGCAGGGTGGGATGGACTGGAAAGTCTCAGAGGAAGAGGTGGGACTTAAGTTGGATCTTGACTTCTAGGTACTGCTGGATAGGAGGAGTGGTCAGGTAGGCCTGAGAAAGACAAGAAGAGAGGTGTGGAGGCAGGACTAAGTACGAGAGTTAGCTTGCCTCACTTTGCTGGACACAGACTTCCACTTTGTGCCCAGGAAGCTGCTCTCTCTTAATCACAAAGGAACTAGGCAAAAAGTTTGTGTGGCTCAAGACAAATTTATTTACACTTCCAGGGGCTCAGAGAATGTCCTGGTGATAATAGGTGAGAAGCACCATTTCTGAAGTGGAGGGAAGGCACATAGTTTTTAAACAAATGAAATTTCCCCTTTTACAAACATGGATGGACCTTGAAAACATCATTATAAGCAGCCAGTGACAAAAAATCACTAATCGTATGATTCCATTGATCTGAAATATCCAGAATAGGCATATGTTATGGATTGAATTGTGTTCCCCCAAAATGCGTATCAATTTGGCTAGGCCATGATTCCCAGTATTGTGTGATGCCCAACATTTTGTCATCTGATGTGATTTTTTTATGTGTTGTGAATCTTACCTCTATGATGTTACTGAGGCAGGATTAGAGGCAGTTATGTTAACAAGGCAAGGCTCAATCTACAGGATTAAGTCTTATCTTGAGTCAATCTCTTTTGAGCTATAAAAGAGAGAAGTGAGCAGAGAGGAGAGGGACTTCCTACCACCAAGAAAAAAGAACCAGGAGCAGAGCGCATCATTTGGACCCGGAGTCCTTGTGCTGAGAAACTCCTAGACAGGGAAAGATTGATGACAAGGACCTTTCCCCAGAGCCAACAAAGAGAGAAAGCCTTCTTCTGAAGCTGGTGCTCTCAATTTGGACTTCTAGCCTCCTAAACTGTGAGAGAATAAAATTCTCTTTGTTAAAGCCATCCACTTGTGGTATCTCTGTTATAGCAGAACTACATAACTAAGACAGCATATCTATAGAGATAGAAATTAGATTAGTGGTTGCTTAGGGCTTGGAGTGGGAGGTTGGGTAGGGAATGAGGAGTGACTGCTAATGGTTACAAGATTTCTTTTGATATGATAAAAATGTTTTAAAATTAGAGAGTGGTGATGGTTGTACAACTCTGAAAATTCTAAAAACACTGAATTGTACTTTAAAAGTTTGAATTTTATGGTATGTGAATCTCAATAGACCTGTTATTAAAAGCAAACTATCTTATGTGTATACTAAAAAATCCATCATCATCGAGTCAATTCCAACACCTAGTGACCCTATAGGACAGAGCAGAACTGAGCCATAGGGTCTGCAAGGCTGTAATCTTTACCGAAGCAGACTGCCTCAGCTTTCTCCCATAGAGTGGCTGGTGGTTTCGAACCACCAACCTTTAGGTTAGCAATCGAGCATGCTTAACCACTGCGCCACCAAGGTTCCTTATGTGTATACATACATACATATGTATACACATATCCATATATATATTATATACACAGTAAATAATACAAAAAATACACCAGCACTACATTATCTACCTATTGAAAAGACTTGAAGGAAAATGTGGTAACTAAAATTGCTTTGAGGATCTGCAGAAGGTTAATTCAAAGTTTGTAAACTAAAAAGCACTGGACAATTTACTAGTATACTTGGAGGCCTGACTGAGAGACTGTCTTCCAGGAGAAGGCACATTAATAGAAAATAAGGCGGTATGTCCTGTGAGTCCTTAGCGGCAGAGAGGACCTCAGTGCAGTCTAGCTCAAGTCCGCTCCTAGGACAGAGCCATCTTAGAATTGCTCATACAGCCTGTGTTCTGCAACAGCTTATCCCATGAATGTCATGTGACCCATCAGCAGGGATTAGCAGGAACTGAACCAAGGACAGAGACCTTAGTGGAGGAAGCTGTGAAATCAGGGCTCTGCGAAGGTAGAGAGGAGACAGCATCGGGAGGTTGGGAGGTTGGGTAGCCCTGATACTTGGTTTGCCTATTTCAAATCAAAGTTGAGGTCAGGACCTAGTGTCCTCACCATATGTTATTAATGCCCTGTCATATCTCTGAGTATTATTTTGTATTCCCTAAGTTGTTAATTCTGGGGCTGGAAGGCCATCCAAAAGTAAGAGTGGGCTGCAGCATCCTTAATGGACTATAGAGGACCAGCCCTTGGATGAGATAGTACCATTCATTGCCAGGCTATTTTATCCATTCCATATTTGGAAGATTCTTTTAACAGCATTTATTTGCATCTTTGGAAGAAAGGCCTGGCGATCTACTTCTGGAAATCAGCCAATAAAAATCCTGTAGATCACAATGCTCCAATCTGCAGCCAGTCATGGGGATGGTGCAGGACTCAGCAGCCTTTTGTTTCATTGTGTATATAGTCGTTATGAGTTGGAGATTGACTTGACTCAATGGCAGCTACAGCTAATAGCAACAACAGTTGTACCTTAAAAATCACAGTTCCTAAGGGAAATGGATGTAGGGCGAAGATACTGTGAGATCAAAGTCAGCTTTGCCATTAGGTAACTGCGTCTGGGATGTGCCTGCTGGATCATGGCCCTCAATAAGGGTTTGGTGAATGAATAGGAAACTCAGGAAAAATCACTTAACTTCACTGGGTCTCAGTTTCCTCATCTCTAAAACAGGAAAAAGAGTCCCTAGTACTCCCAACTGACAGGACTGTGTTGAAGATAAAAATTAGGTAATGGTTTTTCAACACGCTTTAAAAGTAAAAAAAATTCTGTGGAAATATAACTGGTTACCATAAGAAACCGAGTTGGAAAAGACCTGTAGCTAGGATCTAGCAAACCTTGGGTCAGCCCAAGAAATGAATCTTGGGAAGTATCCTACCTTCCTGTAGCCTCAGTTATCTCATTTGTAAACGGGCCATAATAGAATCTATTTACTTCACAGGGTGGGGGTTTGAAAGTCCACAGCAATGATTATGAATTGCTCCTCTCTGATGAGCCATGAAAAAGTGAGTTATGAGTGTCCAACTTTTCATGCTGGGGCTCAGTTGCCATGTTGGAAAACAGTTTGTCCCTGGAGAAGCTAAGCCTTTATGGGGAGCCCCTGGGCCTGCTGATCCTGCCCCTTTTGTCCTGGCTCCAATCATCCACATCATGTGTTTCCCATTAGCCTTTCCTCAGCACTCCCCTTCCGGCCCTAGGTTCCAGGCACTCCTTGCTCACTAGCTCTCAAATGCAAAATCTCTATAGAATCCCAGAGCACTAGAGCTGCATGGGGTCTCTGAGCCTACAAATCCAACCCCCTTGTCTTATACTGGAGTATAGGGAGGCCAAGGAAGGTCACACAGCTATTTAGTGGCTCACTCAGAACCAAACTTGGGTCTTCTGCCTCCAACTCCAGTGTTATTTGACTGCAATTTACCTCAGGTCTTTTAAAATGTTTACTTCCCAGCCCTGTTTTATTACAGGAAATCCCACCTGCCCAAGTTCAGCTAAGCTGCATAACTGACTCTGTTATGGGAAATCTTTGCTTGCCTGCCTGCCCTCTGCCCATCTCAGTGATCTCCCTGAAAGCCAGCCCCAAGCGTGGTTAGTGTTTCCCAAAAGCGTTGGGGAGAAGCTATTCCGCTCAGCTCCAGTCATTTCTCTCTTGTAGAAAAACAGAAAAGAGATGAAAAAGGAATGAAAAATAAACAAACAAACAAACAAACTCTACATCAACTCCATAAACTGAGGATGAAACGACATGGTCTGACAAGGTAAATAAAAAATGGCGCTCTTGAGCACTGACACAGGATGAGAGACAAATGCATGCCAACTACCAGGACTTCGGCTCGCCTGTTTCCTCAACACAAAGATCAAGTTAGAATCACTGTATGTCATCATCTGTGAGTTTTAGTTTCTACTTAGGACAGTCAAATAGGCATGCTGGATGTCAGGTTGTGATGTACTTAGCAAAACAAGAAGTTTTTAGAAGTTTTTTTTTTTAACTGTCAGAAAGCTCAATTTCTAGCGCCGAGGTTGTCGTTGGAGGTGTGTCCTGGTCAATCACAGGTCATCCTGAGCTTCAGTTTCTTCACCTGGAAAATGGATGGGATAACCTAGGCACTCACCAAGGAATCCCCCAGTTAGAATGCCTCGGGCGCCTCCTCAGGTAGCACACACTGTCTCTAAACGTTATTAGTTCCCGACTCACGGCAACCCCAGGCACAATGGAACAAAATGCTGCCCAGTCCTGCACCATCCTCATGGTTGCTTGTGGATTGGACCATTGTGATCTGTAGGGTTTTCACTGACTGATTTTTGGAAGTAAATCTCCAGGCCTTTCTTCCTAGTCCACCTTAGTCTAGAAGTTCCACTGAAACATGTTCAGCATCATAGCAACACAAAGCCTCCACAGAAAGGTGGGCGGGGGCTACGCATGCGGTGCATTGGCTGGGAATCAAACCTGGGTCTCCTTCATGGATGGTGAGAAGTCTACCTCTGAACCACCACTGCCCTCCTGCTAAACATTGTTATTTTAGTTGCAGTTGAGTCAGTTCTGACTCATGGCGACCCAATGTGTGCAGAATAGAACTGCTCCATAGGGTTTTCAAGGCTGTGACCTTTCAGAAGCAGATCGCCAGGCCTGTCTCCTGAGGCGCCTATGGGGGGGTCCAAACTGCCAAACTTTTGGCTAGTAGTTGAGTGCTTAACCGTTTGCACCAACTAGGAACTCCACCATTAAATATTAGAGCCTTTTTAAACATCAGGGGTTACCCTGCCCCACACCTGGGGCTCTTCAACACAGGAACCCCCAGAGAAAGGTCTCTCACCAGGGCAGAGTTATGAACTAACCATTAAGCAGTCACAGATTACCCTGTCTTTCCGCTCCTGTTTCCTGACAATTCACATAACCACCTTTCAGAAGGACATGATAATATAGTGTCTGGATTGTAAAACTGCTCATAAAACATTATGGGATTGTGGGAAGTGTGCATTCCTGTAAGCACAGTGCTGGAATCCAACTTGAGCCTGAGTAGAAAATAAATAATGAGCTATTTAAAACCTTCATTTTTTTCCCCAAATGGAGCATAGAAAGTGAAGATAAATGGAAATATAATCAATTACTGTTTTTCCCAATGGGAAAGTGATAAAAATATTTGAATGATGTGTGACACAATGGAGCGTGCGTTCTAATGAAGGGTCTCTGTCTTAATGACAGAGGGATTTAAGATAATAGAATGACTAGAAAATTAGGAGGGGAGAGCAGAGAAAGGGCAGAAACGAGAGACTGGAGGATCTGGGCTGAGTCTACACGTGACGGCAAAGTAAAAATCTCACTGGAGTTAAGCACACATTTGTATAAGGTCTGGAATCCCTGGGTGGTGTAAATGGTTAACATGCTCAGCTGCTAACTGAAAGGTTGAAGGTTCAAGTCCACCCAGAGTTGCCTTGGAAGAAAGGTCTGGTGATCTACTTCAGAAAAACTCAGCCATTGAAAACCTTATGGAGCACAGCTCTACTTTGACACACTTGGGGTCTCCATGAGTGGGAGTCGAAGTGACTTTTTTTCTTTTTGGTATCAGGTCTAATAGTCTCCTGTCTAAATGGAGTCCCAGAAAGGGAAACACAGAGGCCGAGGCTCCAAAAATAGGGAGAAGGGGAAAAGCAAAGGGCAGGAAATGTAGGTTGTAAGATGTTAGAGAACAGCACCCCTAGCTACCTTTTCCATGGGATGAAAGCACTTGCAAAGAACTCTAACAGTCCTTGCAAACTGATCTTGGCTCTAGCTTCTTCCCACCTGAATCTACCCGGTGTCCGCCTGCCATGCTGATAGTCCTCAAACACCCCACTGGTCATGCTACTCCCCTGCTCAGAAACCTGCAATGGCTCCCTGTTTTCTGTAGTGAATTAAAACTCCTGGAGCTGCTTGGCCCTACCTTCCCAGAGAGATCACATTCCGAGCTTCTCCATGTTCTCCTTTTCTACAAACATTCCTATCTCCCCTCTCCTTCTCACTTCCATGGCATAACTATCTCTTCCATTGGATAGTTCATATCCAATTGAAGGCCCAAGTCAAGATGCCCCCTCCTTTAGGAAGTCTGCTCTGACTACTGAGACTGGTGCTGCTGCACTTATTGCCTGGGTATTGCCGTTCCGCATTGGATTAGAGAATGATCCTCATTGTACCCCCTAAGATTTGGGATCAAACATAATTCACTCTTGAACACTCGCTTCCCCATTTCTTGAGTTCTTCAGGCCTCCTCTACTTGGTGAGGAGAACATTGTAGGTTCATTGACAGTCTGTGATTGTCTGATCAGCCAATGCAATTATCTGCACAAATTTTCTTTTTAAGAAAGGAATACAAATGAAGATCAATCATTTCAGTGTATATTTTAAAGGAATGCAAATGAAGCAAAAATATTTACCATAAACACTATCTTAACAAATGACCACTTACATGATGCCATCCAGACATCTGAGGAACCTTTGGGGCTGGTTTACTCCTCTCTAGGAGGCCAGAAAACTCTACTGCTTCCCAAGAAGCCATTGTGTTTGTTCTCAAACCTTTTTATGCTGGCTGTCATCATAATCATATAATTTATTTAAATATGAATGGAAACAAGCTGTTGTTTTGATAAAAATCAAGTTGATTGCTTTGGAAAGAGTCAATAAATGGGGAGATGATTTAAAAAAAAGAAAAACCAGAATTGATGCTGAGTTGAGTGTGGGTGAGATAACTAAGAGATTAGCCAAAAATCATCAAGGTCTCAGCAAATTTTGTACTCAGATTGCTCTGAAAATACATTTCAAGTTCTTGCTTCACTTTAAAGAAACTAAAACTGGGTAACATAAGTGATGTATTCTGGGAATTATTTGGGAAAAAAGATGATGCAGAACTTCAATTAGAAGACCCTTTCAAAGAAAAAGCATTGGTCCTACATGAAAAGATTGGTACATGAACATATGTGTATAAGTTTAAGTTAAAAGAAAAAGTTTACTGTTTTTATGCAGATTTAAAATAATTTGACCACCATTTCCTCTTATCTACCACTATTCCACGTTGTCTCAGATTGCTGTACTGGGCATTATTCTAGACTGTCTCAGATGCTCCACCAGCATTCTACTCATTCTTGGAGTCCAGCAGCTCCAATGCCACATACTACAGGAGCCCTTTCATTATGATGTCAGAGATTGTTGCCCCCTCCAGGCCTCTATGCTACTCACAAGGAATTTGTTTCTCAATCAATAGTGTAGGTTCTGTACATGTGTTATCTCCTCTTCAAGTTGGTAAGCACCTAGAGAATGAGAATCAGGTTTCATTCATCCCTGTTTCCCCCACATCACCTTGCAGTGTCCTTGGCATTTACAATGAACTTAATATATAGTTGATGAATAAGTGAATTAACTGTGTCCCCACTGCTGCTCTATATTCTTCCTCTTCCAAAACCCAGCTTACTACCTGCCCTGTATATACAATTATTTCAAAGCAAGAACCACAAAAAGTCAAGACCAGGGATGTGACATGGGGTGGACAGTGCCATTTCCCTCAATAGCTTCATCCAAAATCTGCTCACTTAGCTATTCATCATTTTGAAATCCAATCATTTAGTTTTATTTGATTGGACTGACTGTAGCCCTTTCTCATAAAAGAGAATCTTAAGAGTTGACAAAGTTGGTAGCTACCCAGAAGGAATGATTTGATAAACCAAACAAACCCATTGCCATTGAGTTGATTCCAACTCATAGTGACCCTATAGGACAGAACAGACCTGCCCCATGGAGTTTCCAAGGCTGTAATCTTTATGGGAGCAGATTGCCAGGTCTTTTCTCACTTGGAGCGGCTCGTGGGTTCGAACCGCCATCCTTTTGGTTAGCATCCAAGTGCTTAACCACTGCATCAGCAGGGCTACCTTTTATGATTTGATAGAAATTTTAAAATATTCATTTCACCCTCTATCCATCATTAAAAAAAAAATCTTTTGCTGATTTCAGAAATTCCTCCTTTCAAGAGTCAATGTTTAGTTTTTTTATGTAACTGTTCTTGGGAGTGGCCATTCTTAAGGTATGATGATTGTTATTAATAATAGTGATAATTGGGGACCTGTAAGAAATAAAGGTACCTGGTGGCACAGTGGTTAAGCACTCAGCTGCTAACCAAAATGTTCACAATTCGAACTCACCAGCTGCTCCATAGGAGAAAAGGCCTGGTGATCTGCTTCCATAAAGATTACAGCTTTGGAAACCCTATTGGGCAGTTCTACTCTGTCCTATAGGGACACTATGAGTAAGAATAGACTCGATGGCAATAGGTTTGGTTTTGGTAAGAAATAAGACTCAGAGTGCAGGGAAGTGAAAAAAGGAGAAAGGGACAGTGTCACCAAAATAGGAGGTATGAAGGTGCCCAAATAAACCAGGAGTTGATGAATTTGCGGAAGGTTGGCCCTATCCCTAGTAGAATTTTCCGTGGCAACCCTTCATGGGCCAGAAAACCTTTTCACTGATGAATAATTACAATCCTGACTTTTTTTTTTAACCTACCTGCCCTCAGCTCTAACATAATTGCCTGTGATAGAGAGCCAGCTGTATTCCTGTGATGTACTTACTTTCTTTCTAGGGCCTATCATGTGGGTGCACATACACGCAACATGCACCTGTATGTGTATGTGCACACACACACATACACACATGCACACACATTGTGTAGGCACTGGGAGAGTTCACTGATTCTTTACACCCTACTCATTTTCCTTTCTGAAAGGATACATCAAAAGCACATCGGGATTTCTGAGTACGTATTAAAACATGGATGTGTGGAAAATAAATTAACCTAGTAAAATCCATTTCAATGATCTTATGTCCTGTAAAGGTAATTCTAGAGGGAAAAAAAAAATATAGTGGTTTTGATGGCAGTTTAAAACATTCTTTATTTCTCATAAATAATCAGCTAGTTTAAAATAGCCATTTTACTTATGTCATGGTACTGACTTCTACATACCATTCCCAAATCCTCACCCTTCTCCCATTAAGCCTTCCCAGTCATAACAATGACAATAACAATAACAACAATAATCATATACAACAAAGAGCAAAGATCATTGGAAAGTTTTCTCCCCCAAAGGAGGAATTTTTGAATGACTATGCTCTGCACCTTGAATGCATTATAGTTAATTTCAGATTCCGAGGATGATTAACTCTGACTGGTGGAATAAAAGGCCACGACCAATTATTATTCAGAAAAATCCTGCTGTTTAGCCAAAGAGTGTACAGTGCAATCCAGTCCTTGATGTTCCTGTGATAAACGCTCACATGACAAGGTTATTTGGTGTAGAGCAGCCGGAGTGGTTGCTATGGCAACCTGTTCACAATGCTCATAAATCTGAGGTGTAGTTATCCTTGCTGTGTATGCAAAAAAAAAGGATAGAAAAAAGAAACCTACAAAGCCAACTCAAGCGGTTTAATTTACAGCACTGCCTCAAAAAAAGAAAAAAAAAAAAAAGGGGCGAATGAATTCTAAGATAATAGACCTCTCCATATTATATTCTTTCACAATACAGGCACTTAGGACTCAAACGCTCTCTTCAAAGCCAAAAAGACTTTTAAGATAATCATTACGGTAGAGAATATAGGTCATCATTAGCACCTGAAGTGACAAAAATAAAAGAGATGGTTGGAAATCTGAGTTTGCCGGCATCAATTGTTTTTCCTGGGCATGGTTAGCAACGCAAACAGCTGTTGACAGCGCATCAGGACAGGTACATTCGATAGGGAACAAATAGTTTTTTAGTCGCTGCTTCCCAGAAATGATGGGCTGTAAGTCTAAGGGGCCAAAAGTCAAGCAGACAATGATGAAATATCCCCCACAGACCCAATGACAGGTGGTTCGATGTTAAGATCGCTCTGATATGGTCTCTCAGCCTCAATTTCAGCTCCACTCAAGCCCCATTAGAAATGAGGGCAGCCTATTAAACCAGCAGGTAGCAAGGCTTTTCTCAACTCGGGTATAAGCTCCCTGGCCACCTGGCTCTTTGACCCCCTGTGGCTTATTTCAACCATTATCAGTTTTCTAAATAAAATTGGGGAAGAGTTGAATCCTTTGAAGAAGCAATTCTTTGACACTTGGAAATGTGAGAGCCCTTGGCTTTGCGGTTCTCTAGAATGACAGAGAAGTCTAATATGATAATGGTCTAGTGAAAATTAAGACTAATATTTGTCCTATTCCATCTACCAGTGAAGATGGCTCAATTAGAGAGCTTTGGTGGTCAAATTCAGGTATGTGATCAAGTCCCAGAGTGTATACACATATTGGCGCATTTCAAAGAGTACAAGAAACTGCACATTTGCTTGGGCAACTCTAGAAGTGCTTAGTTGTATAAAATTGGAGAGAATGATGACAAAAATAGACCCCTAGTCCCTGGGCCTCAGTCTTACCAAAGCATAAGTTTCTCCACTA
The DNA here is from genome assembly GCF_000243295.1 of Trichechus manatus latirostris. Lineage (NCBI taxonomy): Eukaryota > Metazoa > Chordata > Mammalia > Sirenia > Trichechidae > Trichechus > Trichechus manatus. The sequence continues at coordinate 1,961,169 of NW_004444014.1, forward strand.
GTTTGTGGTAAAGGATGACTGAACCTACACTCTAGGCCAAGGAGGATCCTGATCAAGGCATATTTGGTACCTGGCTTATTTCAGGGTCAGCAAGTATATATAATTTATAAAAATTTGCTCCACTCATCGTTTGAATTATGCCTAAAATTCTATCATATGGAATAACCTATTTTGGTTGAAGACGTTTCATCTCCTTTCAAAAAGCAGAAGCCCTTGGTGACGTTACCAGCTGTGTAGACTTCTGCACAAAGTTGATCAGACGCTTTGCTGAGAGCAAGTTTATACACTGGGCAGAAGGATGGGTGGAACACTGGAAGAGGAAATGGGAAACCTAGGGCTTTACAAAAATAACCTTGCCTCCAAGACTATGGGATTCTTGAGGGTCTGGATTGCGTTTTCCGATTTTTGTATCCTCGATGACTAACACAGAGCCTGGCACATGGAAAAGCCCAATGCATCCTTGACGAGTTGGTGCAATTATATAATTCTGTGGAGGGCTAACTTTCTTCTGAAAAAGTGCATTGCATGTGAGCGTAAATGTTTTCATTTAGATCCCATTGGATACATGGATGGATAGGTAGGTAAAGAGAAGGGAGTGAGACAGAAAAGAGAGAGAGAGAGAGAGAAGAAGGAGGAAGAGAAGAAGAAGAAATTCTCTTCCTCCTAAACTGTTGGAAATCAAATAATGCATGAACTAAGGAACATATAAATCTCAGAAGATTCACCTGTCCCCAAATTATAGAATTAAAAAAAAAAAAAAACTTGGAAAATTCTCAATGTGCTATTGATTATTATTTATCTAGGGTCCCTTCCTACTGAGAACTTCCCATGGTGGGGTATGGGGTTGGTCACTCAACTTGGTCACACAGTTCTGCATGCTGAGCACCTGGCCTGGAACCCATGGCCTGGAGTGGGAAGGGCACTATTCTCCCTTGGTTAAGTCAAAGCTCATGCATGACCACATAATACTAAATCTGAGTTTGCTAGACTGGCCTGTTTCATTTGCAGTACATTAGAAATTATGCAGATGTATACATAGTCTCATAATACTCTGCAGCAAGGGATTATTAATGCTCCCATTTGGTAGTAATGATGTTGATTCTCTTTAACTGTGCGCTTCTTTGTGCCAGGCACAGGTCTAATTCTTCAGATACAGACCTACACCTTATCGTCTTTCTTTCTACTCTCTGCTAGAATACCTGTAGGGTCTACATGTACAATTTTATTTGGTCCTCATAAAACACTCCCAGAAGTAAGTACTATTCTTACCTTAGTTGAAGAGGAGAACACCAAGGCATGAGGAAGTTAATACCTTGCCCAAGATCACACAGCTAGTATGAGAGGTAAGTGGGCCTGGGATCCAAGGAGAGGATTCTAGTACCCCACGCAACGACCATGACTCAGAGTCGTCAGAAACAGTGATGCTCTGATCAACTTGGTGAATGACAATATTGGAACAAAAGCAGCCATGTTTTGTAAAGGCATTGGAATTTTGAATCTAAAATGTTGGCACTTCCTCTTAATTCTAGTTACTCCTTCTTAAGAGGCAAGGCTGTGGAGAGGAGAGAGTGCCATACTGGAAGTGAAGGACTTAAGTCAGAGTCCAGGTGAAGAGAAAGACAAAGGGAGGAGGAGCTGGCTAATGCCAGGCCGGTGCCACTGTTTTAACGTCTTAGTTTTAGCTCAGGCATATGTTCCATGGAACCACCTTCATCTGCCTTCTCACCGTAATGCTACACAACTCCATAAGCCCTGGCTCAGCAAAGAGGCTCTATTGGCAGAAAAAGATTCCTTGTTTGGGAGCAGAAACAATAGAGTTTCTTGTTATTAAACAGAGGGATTCTCCTCAACAAAATTGTCTAATAAATCTTTCTAACAGTAACTCTCTGTAGAGCGTGCGTATAATCATCTTTTTATGCATGAGTTTCATTTCTCCCCCTGGACCATCAGCTCCTTTAGGGTGGACACAGTTTCCATTTATCTGTATCTTTCTCCCTAAAGATTGACACAAGGCACTTCAGAAATAAAAAAACTGACAGTATAAGGATGGAATGCCAAATTTCTGCTTTCTCTTGAAAAATCTGGAGATCTGGCAACACTGGTTCCGAATGCTTGCATGGAGCTGAGTAGCAGCTGCCTCCTTTAGACAGGGCTTGCCACAGTTTCGCCTAACCAGTTCTACTTACATTACCTGCCTGGCCACATGGACATTTGAGTTTGAGAACCTACAACAAGGAAGTGAGCCACAGGAGAAGGACAAGGCCTCCTGGCTCAGAAACCTAACAGCATCCTTCAACTATCTCAGGGTTGGCCATCCTGACCCTGATCCTCACCCGTGATTCATGCCAATGACTTTATTTCTACGTGTACGTGCTTTAGCTCACTTCTCACACCCACAGAGAAGAAGTCTTCATGACAAGGGAATTTAAGGGGACTGAGGAGAAGCAAATGATGCTTTTAGGGGTGGGATTCTGGGCAACTCTCAAGCTCAGAACTGCAGGTAAGAGATTGCAAACGTAGGCAGATGAGCGCCCTGCCCATGTGTGCAACCCCCACCTTGAACTGAGAACACAAGTCAAGCTTCTGGTACCAATAATTGCATTCAGAAATTAATGGACCTGAAAACTTTCTGTTTTCTCTCTTTTCAGGTCCAGTTACTACTAATTTAATGAATTTTAGGTCAAAGAGCTAAGCAATGAAAAGCTTAGAGCATTACCTATGTTCTAAAAGAAATACCTATCGGGTGTACAAATAAACAGCTGCTGTCATGATAACTCTGACTAATGGTGATCCCATCTGTGTCAGAGTAGAACTGTGCTCCATAGGGTTTTTGATGGCTGATATTTCCAAAGGAGATTGCCAGGCCTTTCTTCTGAGGTGCCACTGGGTGGACTCAAACCTCTAACCTTTCGGTTAACAGCTGAGTGTATTAACCATTTGCACCTCTGTACACTCAGCTGCTAACAGAAAGGTTGGAGGTTCAAGTCCACCCAGAGGCACCTCAGAAGGAAGGCCTGGCAATTTCCTTCCAAAATATCAGCCATTGAAAACTCTATGGAGCACAGTTCTACTGTGACACACATGGGGTCACCATGTTTGGAGTTGACTGAACGGCAACTGTTTTTTATGGGGTGTACAGTGATTCCCCAGAATAAACAATTTTTTCCATGTGGGAAAAATTCCCACAATATTGCGACCTTGCAAAATCTCCTAGCGAATCTGTCGCCTAAGGGATAAGACTTCGGCCTTCCTCTGCAGTCGCCATTTAGTCATTTAGCAGCTTCTGCCAGGCGAAGTGCAAGTCAGTGGGGGATGCAACAGTGACAAAAACATACCTGGCCCCTGTTATCAGGGGACAGACACTCTGTTTGAGGAGACACATAAATTAAAATAAGCTCCAGGACGGAAGAAGAAAGGAGTCTTATGAAAGGTTCCAGGCCTAGTCTCAGTTGGGGAGCATATGTGTGCGTGGAGGGGAGGTGTCTCCAGGGAACTTCCTGGAGAAACTGGCCTTTAAAGCTACAGACTCAATCACCTTCCTGTCGTCCACAATGCCTGTCCTTGTGTCTTGCACAAAGCAGGTGCTGTGAATCTTTGCGCCCGGGAATTCCTCTCAGAATACCCTTCCCACTGAAGCCACCATGCTAAATGCTCCTCGTCCCTCAGTTTAGGCCTCTCTGCCTCTGCGCAGCCTCCACTGACCTCCCTCTACCCCGGGCTGAGTTCTCCTCAGCACCTTCCCACATTTCCCTCTCAGCTCATCATTTATTGCGGTAATTGTAAGACAAGGATTTGTCATCTCTGCTATCCTGGCCTCAGAATCTGGGACCTAATATGGCCTGGGTGATTGTTTTCCTGAGGAGTTGATGGGTGATCTATAAGGGAAGAGAGATGGCCTAGTTTGCGTTGTGGGTTTGGGGAACTGAATTAGTTTATGCTCACAAAGATGAACAATGAGAGTCCCTTTGCTCTGCTTCTGTTGTACATTTTCCTTGATTAGAGCTTTTAACATAGTAAAGTTTGGTTTCTGAGACTGACTCCTTTGTTTTCCAAGACTGCGCTGACTGGTTTTCATTTATCCTAATAAAAGCAGAGGCATTCATTTAAATTAGCAACTTCTGCTGAGATTAACAGTCTAAATAGAAAAACATTGGATAAATTTGCTAATTATATTTCTCTATAGTCAATGTCTAAGGAGCCCTGGTGGTGCAGTGGTTAAAGTGCTTGGATGCTAACTGAAAGGTTGGCGGTTCGAACCCACCAGCTGGAAAGATGTGGCAGTCTGCTTCTGTAAAGATTTACAGCCTTGGAAACCCCATGAGGCAGTTTCTACTTTGTCCTATAGGGTCACTGTGAGTTGGAACCAACTTGATGGCAATGGGGGATAGTCAGTGTCTAGTACTTAACTCAATAACACACACACATACAATGTATAGATATAGAGAGAGACAGACAGAGAATAGTATCTATATACGTAAGTATATTCTTCAGCACAACACCTGGCATAGAGTTAGTGCCCAATAAATACTTTTTAAATGAATGAATAAGATTTATTATTTAGTATAGTCAAAAGTAAAACATTTTGGTTAAGAGAGAATCCACATATATCACATGACCTTAAAAAAGACAATGCAATAATGTGTATTTAGTAATAAAATGCTACTGAATATAATTTAGTCTTTTGATTATGTGCCTCAAAGATCGAATGTAAAGACCATCCCAAATGATCTGCCCATGAAAGTTTCTGAAGTTCAGTTAAAGTTAAATAACATTTGTAGAATATACTGCTCATGATCATTTGGGAAAAAAAAAAAAAAGACACAAATGATTCTTTACTTAATCCGTTTGCTTCTCCATTTTCACCTAAGGAGACTCCTCCTATGGAAAAGGGGGGGTGGAAGGAAAGCTCACGTTTCAGCTTACTGGGTTGGGTTCACTCTGGGACAGGCAATGCGGTTGTGTGAATCTTTAGGGTTTTCTTTCTGTTTCATTTTCATAGTCTTAAAAAGAAGGAGCCTTGGTGGTGCAATGGTTAAGAGCTCTTCTGCAAACCGGAAGTTTGGAGATTCAAACCCACCCAGTGGCTCCGTGGGAGAAAGACCTGATGACGTGCTTTCGTAAAGATTACAGCCAAGAAAACCCTGTGGGCAGTTCTACTCTGTCACATGGGGTCGCCATGAATCAGAACAGCACGTAACAACAACAGCAATCATAAAAGTGCCTAATAGTTTGGCAAGTGAAGAATCATGGGTACCAAAAGGCTTGGTAGTAAATAGTTTGCTTTATGTCTAGAAAAAGAGAAACACAAGAATGAGCATTAAGGTAGGAGGAGAAGAAGACAAGGAAAGTAAGAGAGGAGGCGGCCGTAGGACTGACATGACTCCCAGAAGCAGCTGCCGCCGGCCCTTGGTGATGACAACACAAACAAGAATAGCAGCTCACGTAGACACAGCACTTTTTGGCTTTCCCATGAAGTATTTTATTTAGTCCTCATAACAACTCTTTGCAGGAGAATCTCACGTCTACTCTAATGGATAGGAACTAGAGACCTGGCCATGTTGCCTTCCAGTCTCACCTCTAACAGGAAGTGGGGCTGCTGTCCCACCTCCCCTTGGCAGCCTATAATTGAAGGGGCTGGAGCTCTGAGCCAAATGTTTGATGAGCAGAAGTCAACAAACAGATACCTGAACAGCCTGAGTAACTGGAAAAAAAAAAAAAACTTGTTGCAGTTGAGTCAATTCCGACTCATTGAACCCTATAGGACAGAGTAGAACTGCCTCATAGGGTTTCCAAGCAGCAGCTGGTGGATTCAGACTGCTGACCTTTTGGTTAGCAGCCAAGCTCTTAATGAGTAACCAAAGCACTCTCAAAATGCATATGGTTAAGTTCACTGACTCAGAACGTCGGCATATAAAAGAACTGAAAGGGACAATACTATATAACTCCTCATTTTTTCAAATAAGGAAACCAAGGCCCAGAGAGGTAAGATGAGTTACACTAAGTCACACGGGTAGTTAGAAGTAGAGTCTGGTTTTGAACCAAGGTCTCCAAGTTCTGGGTTTCCGTTCTGTCAGTCTTACGCTATTTTGATTACCATCCCAATCTCTTTTCCCAACACCTTCACAATTCTGAATTTTCATGATGGAGTTTCAAATCTGTGGTGTGGGGAAATCCTCACTGTGGTCCGCAGATAAGAACTGCAGACTTCCCCGCCGTATTAATTAATGGCCTCATTAATCCACATTTAACTGTTCAATTAAATGTTTAATGTAACGCTTAGAGGTGTCATCAATTACCATGTGTGAAGCAACTCTTGGAGATCCCAGCCTGGAAGCTGCTATGTATGTGTGCAAAATTGCTGTCATTCGGACACCCCATGTTATCTCATGGTGCTCTATTCAGGGAAGGTACATTACAGTTCTGGCTTAACTCAGGGTGGATTAAATCAGTACGTTGGAAAAGAATGGAATTAAATGCTTTGCTATAACGACTCACATCCTCACAAGTACCACTCATTAATTGTAGGTGCTACATGACATTAATGTGCTAGGGGATGGCAAATATAATATTTTGAATGCTTTTCTTTCCCAGAATTACCCCAGAGAGAGAGAAAAATGATCTCAGTGGTGGTTACTGAAAACATATGCCAGTTTGATTTCCCCAGCAACCATATTAACAGTAAAGAGTAAAGCATTTGTGCCTCAGTTCAAAGAAGGGCAGCTCAATTTCCACCAAATGTATTTCAACCTGACCTAGGTAGTGATAAAGCAAGCAACATGGGGAGGTTCATAATTGGAATTGCTTATTCTGTGAACTAAAATGGTAAAATTTGCTGTGGTGGCAGAGTTCTAGCAGGCCAGTAGCTTAGAGCATACAGTTGCCTCTTTAGAATGTCACCAAAGGCATGTGATGTGTTGGTTGAGAAATCAATGGAAGAGAAGTGCTGTATATGAGGGCTAGGTCTGTGTCCTGCATCAATTTGAGAGAACAAAGGATTTTAAAAGTTGAGATCAGGCAGAAAGTATCGTGGCTCTCCTAGCGAGGTCAGATGTTTCACTTTGTAACCAGTGGTTGAGGTATTGTGGGGACTCAGTCTTTGAGAGAAGAATCTTTGGAGTGAGAGGTGAAGAATCACTGGCACCTGGCTCCTCAGGGTCTGCCCCCTTAAGCCTAATCTATCCTGAGTTTTCTCCAGAGGACCTGGGTTGGGTAACCCTGGGAATGAAGGTCTGCGCAGGGTCAGGGCAGAAGGCAGGGTGGATGTGGGTGGGAGGAAAGGGCAGGTCTAAACCAAGCAGAGTCCAACAGCAAAGCTCAGTATCCAGAGAGAAGTCTGTGCTAGGGAGAAGATGCAACTGGACCTCTTTTAAATGAGAAACTGGGTAAAAATTATAAGGTGGAGTCCACTGAAAGGAGAGAAATTCAGGAATGAGCCTGATTTGGGCGTGAACATGGAGCCACAAGGTGAGCATACACATATTTTGAAAGCCAGTCAGGGTTCTTGTCAGACAAGGAGGTTTTCAGCTCAGGTGTTTTCAGCTGAGTGTTGGGTAGAATCAGGAGAGTGCAGCGGAAAATGAGAAATTCCCAGAATGAAAAGATTCTGAACACCATCTGTAGTTCCTTTCAAGGTCTTTTAGAGTGCCAAAACACAATGATTTTATGATTCTTTTCCTTCTAGCCTCCTAGATAGGTATTTAAATGTTGACAAGATCCACTAAAAAATTTGCCAGATAAACATACCAATGGTATTGTTATCTAGAAGTGGCCCACTTGCAATAAACCTGATTGAGGAAAGAAATGGACAATTAATTCTAGGCAAACAATAAAAATATATGAAAATTAAAGATGTAGAGAAACTAATAATGACAGTGATGAGGGCTGGCTCTGCCTTTATTAGTGTCTTTTGTGTTCTTTTATGAAGCATCTATCATCGGCGAACTGGCTGATTATTCTCTCATAATTACTTCATACGGAATAATTAAATAAAATGCAGACAATAATCTTTTACAGACAATTACAAACAGAAACATTTTTGCAGAAGGAAAGAAAGGGAAGGGTGTTGGGTGGGAAGGATGGAATGTGCTTCCTCGCTCTTGGGCTTTCGTGAAGATTTCTCTGCCACCTCCCAGGTCTCTGCTAAGATCTCCAAAGGGACTGTGGGCACCATTTTCAGTGCTGAAGGCTGAAATCATCACTTGCTTGGCTGGAGGGGGATTTGGCTTCCTGGTAGCAAGAAGTGTGGACAGATTTTACAAAGTATCTCTTGATCCAAATGTTTACCTCTAATGCCTTATTCTCTGTCTTTGGCCATCTGGGGATGCCAAAGGAGTTACCACAACAGGCTTTGAAGCTTGACAGGTTTAGATTCAATCCCTAGTCTTCAAACTATAACCTGGGGATCATGACTGATATTTCTCTCTTCCTCATTTCTCATATTTAATCCATCACCAGTGGGTCTTAGAGAGCCTGTCTCCAAAATATTCCCTATATCTACGACGATTACCTCTACTGCCACCACCCTAGGCCATCGTCGTCTCTGTCTTGGGCCATTGCAACAGCTTCTGTACCAGTATTCCTGCTAAAATTCTTGACCCCAGGTAACTGTTTCTTCTCTCAGTAATCAGTGTGATCTTTGAAAAATACAATATAGATTAGATCAGTCCTTTATTGAAAACCCTGACAGGATTTCCTGCTGAACTTACAATGAAATGAACCAAATCCTTTTGCTGAATTACAAAGCCTTGGATGGTGTGGCTTCAGCTGGCTTCTCTGCCCTTATTTACACCACTCTACATTGAAAACCCTATAGAGCACAGTTCTACTCTGCACACATGGTATTGCCATGAGTTGGAATCAACTGGATGACAACTAACAAAAATAACCCTCTTGGTTCCTTTTCTCAAGGGAGGCATAATAAAGTAAACACATCAAAATATTTATAACATTCTATGGTGGTAAGAGTGATAGAGAAGAAATAAAGCAGGGGAGATGGATGGAATGGGGCTAGAGGTGGTGTCAGGGTCTGCAATTTTAAATAAAATAGATACGAGATGGCTTCATGAAAGTGATATTTCAGTAAATATCTGAAAAAAGTGGGGGAGTGAGCTGTCAAGGGAGAGTTCCTGACAGCAGCAACAATTTAGTAGGTCTGAGCACACCTAGCACCCACATCTTGGCTTCTAAAGGCCATTCTCCACTGAAAATAACTATAGTTCTTTGGAGAAATGGCTGACTTCAGGGCTGGGGCAGGGGAAGCACATTTCAAAGGAATTTCTCAAGATACAGCTAGGTCAAAAGGACACTGAAGCCAGGTTGAAGGGGCCTCCTCCTGGCCAAATCTAGAATAAATCTGAGCATAAAAATTAATAATGACAGGAATGAATTATGGCCCATTGTATAAAACAAGAATCCATGTCCCACACAGATATAAATAAACAAATGAATAAAAACATGGAGAGAAAAAAGCTTTCCTTACAGCAGAATGCCAACTAATGCATGTAGAAGAAATGATGGAGTTAGAGAACCACAACTTGGTAACCATCATAGTGATAATTAACTCAGGCGAGAAACATCAGTGAATGCTAAAACCAGGACTTTGAACCATTTCTGCCTGGTTCAGTCATGGTCAAGGAAGTGGCACCAAAATAGACTCGAATTTTTAAAGTTATGGTGAACCAGGAAGATAGGCAGAATGAGAAAAATTATGGGTTGAATCCTGCTAGAAACTTAATCTCCCTCTTAGAGAACGAGGGCAGTGTAAACACTGCATAGCAACCAAATCTCATGCACGGTCTGAAGCAGCCCTGGGGCTCAAAGATGGCAGTGCCCCACCCAAAGATGGCAGTGCCCCATTCAAAGATGGCGGCTTACCAAGCCACCTTGAATGTCTGTAGCTCTCCTACAGTCCTGCCAATAATCCAATCTCACACATCAGGCTCCTGAAAGGGCTCACTATGTCTTTTCCAAGTCTCCCATTTCAGGGCTTCAAACCATAATTTTTTCCATTCTGGGTATCATGCCAAATCTGCCAAATTGTAAAACTTCAAGTCTGTTCCTGTTTTGCTTCATCAGCCATGACTGAACTGGTTTGAACCGGTTCAAAACCCTGGCTCAAACTAGTGGGTGAAAGTGGGATGAAGAAAGAAATCTTCACATTGTCTCTACAAAGAATGCTTACTAAGTACAAGGGGAAAAAGTAACTTTATAGTGGAGAAACCTGGAAGACACCATCTGTCATGGATTGAATTGTGTCCTCCAAAAAATGTGGGTAGCAACTTGGCTAGGTCATGATTCCTAGTATTGTATGACTGTGTTATCTGATGTGATCTCCTCACGTGCTGTAAACTCTACCACTATGATGAGATTATACTGATGAGGTTGACAAGATCAGTGTCTTAATGCAATCTCTTTTGAGATATAAAAGAGAGAAGCGAGCAGAGACACATGGGAACCTCATACCACCAAGAAAGCAGTGCCGGGAGCAGAGCGTGTCCTTTGGACCTGCGCAGAGAAGCTCCAGACCAAAGGAAGACTGATGACATGAACTTTCCTCCAGCGCTGATGGAGAAAGCGTTCCTCTGGAGCTGATGCCCTGAATTTGGACTTGTAGCCTACTGGCCTGTAAGAGAATAAATTTCTCTTTGTTAAAACCATCCACTTGCGGTACTTCTGTTAGAGCAGTGCTAGATGACTGAGACACCATCTTAATCAAGTAATCAAAGTTATCAACATTAATGGGACAAATTTGCATTGTGTGCCAGGATTTAATAAATACACAGCATCACTTCTGAGATATTCCTGCCCAAAATGCATAGCCTAGGTCTAATCATAAGGAAAGATTGGGCCAGCCCAAGTTGAGGTAAATTCTACAAAATGACTGTCTTGTAATCTTCAAAAAGGCTCCTAGCATGAGACTGAAAAACTGAAGAACTGTTCCATATCAAGGGAAACTAGAGAGACCTAACAATTTGGTGTAGCCATGATCTTGGATTGGGATATCATTTGCTATAAAGGATATCACTGGGGTATTTGGTATAACTTGAATGCAGTCTCTGGGCAAAGAGTATATGGAAGTTCCTTATACTCTTCTTGCAACTGTTTTTGTAAGTTTGAACTTGTTTCAAATAAAATTACATTTTAAAAATTTATCCTCAACTTCCACACTTCAACTCTTACTAGTGACAAGCTCCTTGCAACAGAAAGTATAACTGACGGTGATAAGGCCATGAATCATGACAAGATGGCCTCAGGTCTCAGGACCTTTGGGACCTCAGCCAACTCTGATAGGAGGATAAGGACGAAGAAAAGAGGAAGAGGGTGCTGATGGATGGCTTTGTCACTTGGCGCTTGCCACCAACTCTGATTTGCAAATCCCTCCTCAGGAACAGTAGCATAATCAGAACCCTTTTAACTCCAAACCTAATCTCGCCAGTTGTCTTCCTGTGTGGTTGGGAGTGTGTGGGTGGCAGCAAATAGAAGAAAGATCTGAAAAAGTAGAAAAAAATAGAAGCAAATGGGAGAAAAAGAATTCCACCAAATATATATTCTTCCTCCTCCCCCCACAACCCCATCAAACAGAATAATGAAGGAAGAAGAAAAAACAAAATTCAACCACCATCAGGAAACCTCCCAAGCTTTTCTGCGCCAAACAACGGCGGAAGCCAAGGAAGTGGCATTTCACCCACACGGCCTTCTCATCGACGGACCCCAGCTGGGTCTCCCACGTTTGGGATATTTATGAGGCTCTGGGAGGGCATTCTGAGCTGGAGACTGACACTGCCTCTCGGAGAAGTGTGGTGGTAGCTTCAAGGACCGCGGTTCTGCAGCTTCTCCTCCATAGGCTCAAGCATTCACAACCCGGGCAGACGGGCTCAGGACCACAAGCTAGCCTCATGTGGGAGCTCTTCTATGGCCCACGGTATGTGCTCAGCTACCTAAAACCTAGGTTCTCTTCAGAATCTCCATCAATAGTTTGCTTTGCCAATTATAGCACAGAGGGTAAGACCCTTAACTCAGGAGCCAGACTGGCTGGGTTCAAATCCTGACTCCAGCAATTACTCCCTCTGTGAACATGGGTCAGTTTCTTAACCTCTTTCTGCCTCAGTGTCCTCCGCTCCAAATTGAGGGCAATAATAGGAAATTGTTGGGAGGATTAAATGAGATAAGACTTAGCATCCAATAAATTTTTTATAGTACTGTTTTATGCAGAAACTCTGCCCACCCAGTCTCTGCTGCTTCATGATAAGAACCTGGTCAGATCCCTGTGACAGCCCAGAAGAGGTATGGCCATCTTATTTCCCTCAGGAACTTCAGCTTTCATAATCTGATTTAGGTAGGAAATTAACAGCCTTACCATAGATCTTAGCTACACACTCAAAGCTGAGAAGCCGGAAGGAGAAGGGTTGACGGAGAGGGCAAAGGCTTTGGACTTCAGAACAACTCCTTGAGACTCCTGGTTCTGATATCTGAAAGCTATGTGGGCTTTGCCCAGTTCATTTGCTCTCTATGAGCCTCAATTTTCTTACATATATAATGAATTCTGTGTATTGAGTATCTACTTTTTTGTGAAAATTAACTGAGATGATATATTTAAGTGCGTGGAGCCCTCCCTGGTGGTGCGGTGGTTAAGAGCTTGGCTGCTAACCAAAAGGTCAGCAGTTTGAATCCACCAGCCACTCCTTGGAAACCCATGATTTGAATAAAAATAATTATTATTAGAATAATGATAGCTAATACTTATTGAGAGCTTCCCATGGGCCAGATACTATACTAAGTTTTATATAGAATTTATTCAATTTTCCCACTATATGTTTGAACAGGTACATTCTTGTTGCTGTCTATTTTACAGATGTGGAAACTGTGGCTTAGAAAGGTTCATTAATTTGCTCAAGTTCCCACAGCTAGCATGTGATGGAGTCAGGATACAAATGAATCAGTTTGACTCTAGAATTGTATTCTTTCCCTTCACATTCTACTGCCTCTACAAATCAAATAAATAAATAAATGGATAAATAAATATAAAAATAAAATACAATTAACAGAAATTAAAAGAAAAAGGAAGAGATTCTGACATTTTGTGAGTATATGTGGACAAGCGGGGAGAGCAACTCATAGGGACATAATGTATCATATACTATAGAGAGTATAGTTGAGTGAATATATTTCTGAATAAATGATTGACATCAAGGATACATGTTAATGACCAATATAAATATGGAGAAAGGTCTCTAGTAGAGTTCCATAGGACTCTGCCCTTGGCGCTATCAGTGGTTTTATTTTATCAATGGCTTGTATGAAGTCATAGAAAAAGGATTATAAAATCACACGGGTCTGGGAAGGCCAGCTACTGAACAACAAAATGTTCTCAGTAAATGAAGTAGATGTGGAGTCAATAGCATAAGTTTTAGGTGTGATAAATATAAAGATTGAACTCAGGTTAAAAAAAATAAATAACCGCACAACTAGAATATGGATGCACTGGTTTGCCAGAAGTTAAATGAAAAAAAAAAATTAATTTATTTGGCTAGAAATGCAACATGTCCCAGTTGTGTGATATGCTTGCCAGACACCTCATGTTCTCATAGGCCCTGCAATTAGCAGTGTAGTATCCAGACTAAGATAGGAACTATCACACTGGTTTGATTGCATCTATAAAAACAGGTTAGGTACTGGGAGTCCCACCTGAAGAAGGGTCTGAACAAATGAGCTCTTACGTGGAAGAGGGCATCCGAATGGTGAGGGTGAGAGGAGATCTGGAAACCATGTCACACATGACCTGTTGGTTAAAGGGTCTGTTATGGATTGAATTATGTCCCCCCAACAATGTGTGTATCAATTTGGCTGGGCCATGATTCCCAGTATTGTGTGGTTGTCCTCCATTTTGTGATTGTAATTTTATGTTAAAGAGGATCAGGGTGGGATTGTAACACCGTTTCTAAGGTCACATCCCTGATCCAATGTAAGGGGAGTTTCCCTGGGGTGTGGCCAGCACCACCTTTTATCTTACAAGAGATAAAAGGAAAGGAAAGCAAGCAGAGAGTTGGGGACCTCATAACACAAAGAAAGCAGAGCTGGGAGCAGAGCGTGTTCTTTGGACCTGAGGTTCCTGAGCTGAGACACTCCCAGACCAAGGGAAGACTGATGAGCTGACAGAGAGAGAAAGTCTTCCCCTGGAGCCAGCACCCTGAATAGGACTTCTAGCCTACTGGACTGTGACAGAATAAACTTCTCTTTGTTAAAGCCATCCACTTGTGGTATTTCTGTTACAGCAGCACTAGATGACTAAGAGAGGGTCCAACTGAACAGTGAAGATATTTAACTTGGAGAAAAGACTTATAAGAGCCTAACATAGTTGTTTCCAAATATTTGAAAGGGTTGTGTATGGAAACAAAGAAATCTTTTCTTTCTTTCTAATCCATAGAGCAGGGCCAGAATAAATGACTGGAAGATATATGGGTCACAGAGCAATTTTATATAAGAAATATTTTCCTAATATTTATCATTGTTTAACAATGAATGAGTTCCCATGCCAATTCTGAGCAGCTTATCTCTTTAATCAGGCAGAAGTTTGTAGACTAGCAATCAGTGATGTTTTAGGAGATATTCCTATATGGGGCAGAAGGTTGGATTCAATGGCTGTTGATACATGTCCTTTCCAAGTCCAGATTAGTGAGTCTAAGTTATAGAAATGTGTGGGTTCAGGCCTGGCTTTCCCTAATTAGATCTGTGATCCCAGAAAGCCACCTACTCTCTCTAAACCTCGTTTCTTTCATCTGTAAGAGTTTGGATTAACTTTCTTAAAAGTAACTTCTACTTTGTCAGTCTGTATTCTGTATCTAAAATAATCCAAACACTTTGAGTTACAAAATCTTTCATGCTACCAATATCATACATATATTCTCACAATAACCAGGTGATTATGTCTGTATGTGTATGTATGTATGTATATGTATATATATGTATGTGTATGTATGTTTGTATCATTTGTAGTGAAGCCTGGGAACTTGATTCAGTCTCTTACTTTCAATCTACACGCAATTCTAAAAAGCATGATTCTGTGATTTCCATTCCCCTAACAGATTACCTGAAAGCAATTAAGAGGGAATGAGGATGTCCAACGTAGCAAACTGATGACAGTGCAGAGTGACTGCCGACAGCCTGGCATGCAACAGCACAATGAGAAAAAGTAGGCAAGAGAATTAAAAGGATGCCATCGACTGGCTCATGTAATACCTGGGCCAATGAAAGCATCATTGTACCAGCACAGCATGGTAATCAATGTGCATAATGTACTTACTTATTTATACTTTTTTTTTTTTTCAGTTGTCTGTCTCAGATAATAAAATGCAAGCTCCATCAGGGTAGTGATTTTTGTTTCTTGTTCACAGCTAGAACAGGGCCTGGCATTTAGTAGGTGCTCAATGAACATGGGTTTAATGATGAATGAATGGGTCTGGGGCAGAACCCAGGTGAACAGGACCATGGCTGTGCCATTGCCACCATGATGATTAACAGATTGAAAGATTGCCTGCCTGTTCCATCCTTGGAGCCCTAGGAAGCCCCTGAGGCAGTGAAGAGCTATGCCTTGGATTGTTCATTGCGTGCATCATGAAGCCCAGTGAGAGGATGAAGCACAGGACCAGAGGAAGCAGGACAAATGGAGACCCTCTGTTAGTACCACCTGGACATGTCAGTGCCCTGCCTAGAACTTGGATTTTTCCCAGATCTCATACTTGACATTCTTAGACAAGCATGTGTGAGTGTGTGTGCGTGTGTGTGTGTGTTGGCGGGGGTGGGAGGGGTGCCTGCAGTCTTGTGTGTAGGCAGAATAAAGGATTACCTATGTTCTGCAGTTTCAGGGTCTATGGCAAGGCCCTTTTCTCCTCTCAAAATTCTCTCCCTGACACCAATCAGCTTTTGCATGCTGCAGTTACCTTCTTTGAGCTTAAAGTTTGGATATCTATCAAAACGTGAAGACCTTTTATCAGGGTCAACATTTTTTACTTCTTGGAGTGAGCGTGGGATCTAATATTTACAGTTATGTCAGAATGAGGGTGAGTGTGGGTCACTCGACTCAAGGAAAAGGAAAGGAAGAGAAAGAAGAAAACCATTAGGCTGGGCATGCCAAATTGCCAATTTTCTTATTTTGCTTAAGGTCTATTCTGCCTTCTGGCACCTGTAAGCAAATATCCTCAAATATAAAGCAGTTTTTATTTTTTTAGTGCAACAATTGTTTGAGAGATCTTTTGTAGCAAAATCTAAAAGGTCACACTTCTGCAGTGTTTACCCATTAATTTAATCCAAGGGAGATAGAGCATTGGTTGATGTTGATTTGGGATCCTGAGAGTAACTGAAAGAACAGTGTTTTTCATACTGCCAAAAGAGTCTTTGAATATAAGGAATAAGATTATGATTTGATGAAGAATGAGACCATCCTTTTGGAAAAGCTCTGTTTGGCCATTGGTTTGAGCATTACTTTTGCAGAAAGAGAGGCCATGTTGCATGGTCCAAGAAATGATGTAGTTGGACTCCGTAGCCCATGTTTGCGAGAAAGAAAAATTACAAGGCGTCAAACCAATATCAAAATTTAGTCAAGAAAACAAGCTCCAAGCCTGCTCTGGAGTCAGGTCACATTCATTCCCAGCTTCAAGCTACAGGCTTCTACAGTTACCCAATAACTGGTCAGAAAGATGATCGTTACTACCAGCAAATAGTTTCCTAACAGTCCGTTTCCTCTCCATACTAGAACGCAAACATATGTCACATGCTTTAGAAATATTCCCATCAAAATGATTTGAAATCAAAAGGTTTTGCCTCTCAGAAGGTTAACTCTTACTCTCATCGGTGCTAGATTACTGTCTGTCTATTTATATGCATGCATTATATGTGAAATCTTACCTTCCTGTCTTCTTTTAATCATCTATTAATTTTTTTTATCTTCATTAGATACTTTTAACACATCAAAATGCCTTCTTTGAAGGAGGCAACATGCATGTGGATGTATAGGAACCCCTTTCTTTGTAGTCCTATTGCACACAAATACACATATGTGTGCATCCGTAGTCTTCACTCCCCTCTATATCCATGGATCACAGTGGAGGAATTTGTGATTTGTGCCTCTTCTCCATACAAGTGCTAGGATGCTTTTTTTTTTTTTTTCCTAGCTGGCATCTGGGACGAAAACCATGGGGTAGAATTTCTATTCTTAGGTGTTCTCTTGGGGCATTTGTGGGAGGATTGTGGAGATGAAGGTTTAGAAATTGTGCATCGAAATATATAAAAATCTTCAACCCAAATTGGGACAGTGAAGGGAACTGGCCCAGAATGCTCTAGCTCCAGGAAGGAACGGAAGAAGTTCTCAAACCAGGCTGAGCTGTCTTCTTTTCTTCTCTGTAATGATCATAACAGCTCTCGTCAGTTAAGAGTTCAGGCTCCAAACTGTTCTCCGGCCCAGGTAAGGTAAGACATCATTTCAGGCTCACAGTTTCTTTAAGCTATAAGCGAAGAATATCTAGGACTTTTTCTTCCTCTTCTTCTCCTCTGAGCCTTCCCAAGCTATATACTGCCTTTAATAGCCAGGCCAGAATTACCTCTTTCCATGTAACCTCAAGGAGTCCTGGTGGCACAATGGTTAAGCACTCAGCTGCTACTCGAAAGGCTGACAGTTCAAACTCACCCAGTTTCATGGGAGAAAGTCCTGATGATCTGCTTCCAAAAAGATTACAGCCAAAAAAAAAACCCTATGGGGCAGTTTTACTCTGTCATATGGGGTCACTATGAGTTGAAATGGACTTAACAACATCCAATAACAGCAACATATAACCTCACCTTGTGAGAGGTTCACCTATTTTTCAGTTCCTCTTATGGGCACAGCATGTACTAGGCTTTCATGAATCTTCAACATGTAACCTTGGAGGTCTTCCAGCTACTTCATGTATGAATCAGCTACCCGAGGGAAATAATCCTCCTCAGTTACTAATTGTCATAATAATTCCTACCACCTTCTGCATTGAAAAACACATGGTGTGAATATGAAGGAAACAAAATTCTGCCCTGTGTCCAAAGACCCGTTCTTCTGACTTGCTCTGAAGATACCTGCCATTTCTACTAGAGCTCATTAAGAGATTTTTAATCTAAATATATATTTTAAGGTATGCTATCTACTGGGAGAGAAAACACAATTGTGAACTAATATATTCATTCAGTTGCTCGATCAAAGATTTCTCTTGTGCACTTACTGTGTATAGGACACTTTGCTGGGTAAACGTGGGAGGGGTAGGTGCAAAGTGGAGTTAGAGATCGCGTTGCTTTCTACATGTGTGGGAGTCATCAGTGATTCTCACCAATACCTGGCTCTCTGCAGGAGTGTGGGGGCACATGCTAGGGGTTTACTGCCTCCTTGTGTTGGGAACAGGACTTAGGACTAGTTCTGGCCAATGAGCTGTGGCAGGAAGTGATGGGTGTCACTTCTAGGTTGGAACATTTAAGTGCTTGTGTGAGACCTTCCAGAACTTTCTTTCCTTTTTTGCATGGTGACCACCAAAATGTGAGATGGTGGCTGCTCCATCAGCCTGGCCCCTGAGTGACTGCCAGGAGCAGAGCCCCTTAGCTGATGGACAAGGGGCATGAGTGAGACAAAAGTCTTTACTGTTTTAAAACTTTGAGATTTGAGGGTTGTTTGATACTGCAGCGTCTTGTATTCTGACAATACAAAGAGCTTACCTTTTTAGGGCAAAAGTAATACATGGGCATAAAGGAGTGTCATATAAGGAAGAAAGCTGTAAGGGACGTATAGCAAAATTGGTATGGAGAGAGATTTCCTCAATATGTAGAGTATCAGTATTATAGGCCTAATGGAAGAGGTGTCAGCTGGGCTGGGCCCCATACAGAGAAAAAACAGTAACTCAGAGAACATTCCAGAAACAGTTTGAGCCCAGGTCTAGAGGGAGAGAGTTAACATTCAAAGAATGTTGGTAGAGATGAATTCAGATTGAATCATAATTATACTAATAATAACAAGCTTATGAGTTGGAATCGACTTGATGGCAATCCATTTTTTTTTTTTAGTTTTATTTATTGCATAGAAGCGCTGACAGCGCAGTGGTTAAAGCACTCAGCTGCTAACCAAACGGTTGGTGCTTCAAACCCACCAGCCTCTCCATGGGAGAAAGATCTTGCAGTCTTCTTCCATAAAGATTACAGCCTTGGAAACTCTACAGGGCAGTTCTACTCTGTCCTGTAGGGTCACTATGAGTCGGGATCGACTTGATGGCAATGGGTTTTGGTTTTTGGTTCATTTATTGAATGCTCACCATGTGTCTGGCTCCCTGCTAAGTGGTTTGTTAAGGTTATTGCCATTAACCTTCACAACACCCCTGAGAGATAGGTACTATCATCGTCCCTATTTTACATTTAGGGAAAATGAGGCCTCAGAAGGTTAAAAAAAAACACATGCTCAAGATCCCATAGCCAGTCAGTCACACAGCAGAGACGCTCCAGCCTGACCCCCAGAGCCCATGCCCTCAAACATGGTGTTGTTCTGTTTCCAAAGCAGCCATCTTAGCCAATGTTGAATGGAGGGGAAATCTGGGGCAATGTAATCAGGACTCAGTTTCCCATTAATGCAACCGTGCCCACTGCCACTGAGACAGAACAAAGTCTTTTCAGGAGGGACCCAACCAGCTGAGTTATAATTGAAGATCAGGGAGAAGCCAGGGTCCATTAAGGGGTGCTGTGTGCCTTTAGTCTACAAGGTTTTGTTTGGCCCTGGATTTCCAAGACCCTCTGAGGTCTTTGAATTCTAGAAGATTTTACAGGACACCAAACTCCAACTCCAGGAGTCAAGAAGACTGAGGTCCTTGTCAACCAGTTCTCACTTGGTCCTGATCTTCCCCTCGGCTTTAATGGTATCTCCCCTCCCAGCTATGGATTTTGCATAAGAAATTTCCATGAGGCATTTGACCTCTCAGTTTGGGTTTTAAACGCTATCCAGAAGTAGTTTCCAGCTGCAGTTTTTGAACCAGCTCCAGCCAGACAGATGTAACTCCTCATCTGGGCCCCCTCATTTACCCCAGAATAATTCACCACCATCGCTTTCTCCACCATAACTTGACTTATGCTCTTTTCTCTGCTGATGTGACTCATTCTTGTTCGTCAATGCTCTTCCTCCATGAAGCTCTCAACTCTGAACTCTAACAGCTCCTCTCATTTCTGGACCAATCTACTCTCTTTCACATAGATCCTAAGCTCCTTGAGGGCAGGTGTTGTGCCTTCAGCTTCCTTTGTTTACTCAGAGAACTTAAGACAGTTCTGGAGACATGGCAAGAGCATGTGAACACTTAAACTGGCTCAAGCTTATTTTATTTCCATCATTTCTGATGCCATTGATTGACTTCTGTTCTACCTCTTACTTTTCTATATAACCCTTGGAGACCCTATCATCTGTATTATCTCATTTGCGCTCCTATTCCTTCAGAACCATTTACTGTCAAGGCATTTAAGTCAGTCCTGGGTTCAAACGTAGGCTCCATAGTTTTCTAGCTAAAATATCTTGGGCAAGTCACTTTAACTGTCTACACTTTGGTTTTCTCATCTCCAAAATGGAAAGATAATAATGACAACCATGCACGTTTATGTGAGGGTTAATGATATATAAAACATACAGCAGCTGGCATAAATTGCGTATGAAATGGATTTTTAATCCCCCACTCCCCTCTAAGGAGCCCTGGTGGTGTAATGGTTTAGTGCTGGGCTACTAACCAAAAGTTAGGTGGTTCAAACCCACCGACGTGCTCTATGGGAGAAAGAGATCTACTTCCGTAAAGATTACAGCCAAGAAAACCCTATAGGCAGTTCTACTCTGTCGCATGGGGTCTCTATGAGTCAAAACCTACTCTATGGCACCTAACAACTGCTCTCCCTCTATCCCATTTTCAAGCCTCACTGGAAACAACTCAATTCTTCCTCATCTATTAAATCTCCATCTCCCTACCCCTGCCAACTTACTTTTTCTTCCTGTTTGAACCCAGCATCTCCACATACTGGGAAGAGGGGCTGGGGTAGCTTTCTTGCCTGGCTCTAGCGTGCAGCCCCATGAGCTCTGCACACTCACAGGACTTATCAAGTTGCAGGGAGTTTGGTAGCACTAATCAAACATTTGCTGTGCACCACCTGGAACTGGTGTGTCCTTTAAGATAATGTCTGGCGTCAGATTGGATGCTGGTGATTAGAGCAGTAAATTAGCCCCACTTTGTGGCTGCAGGTTTTCTTGGCACACTTAGTGTATCGGAGCAGATTTCAGCATGCAGATGTTTTTCCGCTTCCCTTTTCATCTCCGAGGAGAACAATTACAATATCCTGATGTTCCCTTGCCATCCAATTATTCCCATTTTGCTTCTGTGTTAGAGCTCATCGATAATAAAAGGCAGGAGAAGCTTGAAAGCCCCCTGCTCATCTTTGCTTGATGGCGCTATCATGCTAGTAAACAATGTGTGGCTTTAAGCTAGGTGAAACCTACCTTAAGGTCTCACTGAAGTCATAGGTGGCCTTTCACCTAATCATGGGCATTTGGGCCATTTGGGTTTACACTCACATGCCCATCCGCCCCCAACACACACACATGCACACAACTTCCTGGGTGCTCAATTACCTTGTGGTTTTCTACTTGCACCACAAATGCAAGACAGTTCACCATTACGGGCTACAAGGGGACAGCCGCTGGGCAGCCGTGGGGGATGGAGCACCATGTGGGGCCAGTTGGCTACATACCATCCAGCAGAGGGCAGCCATGCCTAATAATCGATCCCAAGTCCTCTCTATCCAGAGAAAGGCCAATGCAGGTTGCGGGTGACTTTGGGTGGGAGTCTCCTGCAGCCCCAAGAAAGAGGAGAACATCTTCCTTGTAAGGTCAGTAGACTGATTTCCACTGAGGAACATAGAATATCCTAGAGCTGGAAGCTCTTTAGGGGCTGACCCTTTCATTTTACAGCAAACAGATTTGTTCATGGATTCCCAGCTGGTCCTAGAGGGTGCTTTCAATAACACCAAGCTGCTCGTCACTTTGAAGGTGAAATCACCAATTGCTGGAGGTGGGACCAGTATCTAGCAGCTAGCAGAGGAAAGGGTCTCTGTGGATCTCTCAAGCTTTTACTCCTCTTAATGCAGTGTCTTAGGCCCCCATGGTTTAAGAGAAAGTGCAGGCACCTCTAATGTCTGCTTTCTCATTTTCAAACAAATGCAATTTATGTCCAATCCTCCCTTCCCTGTGTAGAGCCTATATTAGCATGTCTTGCACCTAATAACAATTCTCTTCCTCTGCTACTCAACCCAGAGACTTTCCTTGGCTCTCTAAATTTGTTCATTTTTCTGGGGATTTTCTCTTGATATTGGTCCTTCACCTCAAATCTATCCTGCAAACAGATCTCAGATTAACCTCTCTCATTCTTCTCACCTAACTTCACTGTCAGAGGTCCCCTGGGGACTGCAGTGAGGAAAGCAGAGGGAATTGGTGGTTCAGAAGTGGAGAAAATAAAGAAACTAGAGAAAGCAGTGCCCCAGGCAGACACCCACAGATAAATATTACTCTCTTACAACATAAAATTGGGATAGTGGTTCAGAAATTTTGAAGCATGAAAAAATTTGGGGCAAGATTAGGCCTGGGTGGAAGGTCTAAATTGAATCCAGAGCATCATGAGGGTATGAACACCCTGTGAAAGGACCCAGGAGAAAGGGGCAAGGTAAAGAAGGCAAGGGAGGTGGGGTTCTAATAAATATAAATCTTACCTGGTGGTGCAAACAGTTTGTGCTCAAATACTAACCTAAAGGTTGGAAGTTCAAACCTACCCAGTGGTACCACAGAAGACAGGCCTGGCGATCTGCTTCTTTTAAAATTATAGACAAGAAAACCCTATGGAGCAGTCATACTCTGTAACACATGGGGTTGCCATGAGTCAGACTTGACTAGACAACAACTAACAACAATAATAATATCAAAATTTTGTTTAGGGATGAGGAAAGCTGTAGAAAATATTTCTGTACTAGCCTGGCGCTTGTACTGGATAACCCTCATTTCAGCTCTCAGCCTCTAGAATTCTCTGAGCTGGAAGCATCTTTGGCTGAAGGAGCTTTAATATGGTCACTACGTTTCTGACCTAGAGTTGAGCTATTTTAGTATACAATGCCTAATTTCTCTGGTTTCCACAGATAGGCCCCATAGAATCTCCCAAGTGCTTCTGGGATTTGCATAAAATTGTGGGGAAAACACTGTACTTGGTATCAGAAGTCATAGATCTCAATCCTATTTTTCTCACTAACTCATTGTGTGATGTTGGGCAAGTCATTTTTCCACTCTGGTTTTTAGTTTGCTTTTATGTAAAATATATGGGTTAGAATACATCAGGGAAGGTAAATGTGTAACACAAATGAAGCCAGGCTGTCTGTGTGCAGAGCACACATTGCTAATAGGTCACAGAGTTCTTTCCTACTGAAGGAGACTCAGAATCCTTCCTAACACTGCATTTGAAACAGCCATTATTAACCAAATAGAACTTTCTCTTGAGATTATAACTGTTTGCCATCAATAGGCTTTTAAAGGTTATTTACAGTTCTAAAATAAACCTTTCTCCTTCCATATATATTACCTACTATTGTCAGGATGACAAAACAAAAGGGTATCTACAGCTCTTTTCTAAAGAGCTGCATGAAGTGTTAAAAAAGATTCTGAAATATCTGTGTCAATTAATCAATTAGAAGTATTTAGTAAGTGCCTAGAACTTTTATAAGTTCCTTCTAGAGACATCAGGCCTAAAAAACATATATTTCAGGGACAAGTAACACTTGGCTTAAACTCACTCTGGCTCATAAGGGCATATGATTCTTTCTCATAGTGCAGAGTTGGAAATCACTGAGTCTCCAGGTACTGAAAGTTGAGTGGAGAGAGTTGGGTAGTGTAGGGAACTGGTTGCAGATGGGAGGCATGACATGGTGGCTAGGTGTACTGCAGACCAAGTATGAGACTAACACTAGCATAAATACCTGTTTTGCATGAAGCCTTCCCCTATACTTTCAAGTAGAATAAAACCCCATTGTCCTTGACTCTGTTACAGTACTCAATACCTCTGCCATATACTTTCTTTCCTGTAAAAGTACAAGACCCTTGAAGGTGGAGATAGTCTTAAATTCCTCTCTATATCTCCAGCATCTAGCACAAATGTTACTCCCAAATGTGACTTGAATTTTGTTGAACCCCAAATTTCATCTCCAGTCAGTCTGTCCCTTAAGGAGCTTATTATCACCCCAATAGCTATGACCACGACACACTGAAGAAGAAAGCAGGAAAATGACTTACATGTTGAACCCCTCAGTTGGCTCAGGTCAGGATGTAAGAGCAAAAGGAATATGTCAGAACCAGTCCTGTGTCTTTGTGGCTTATGCAGTTTGGAGTGACTATGGATTAGAAACCACAGAAAACTGAGTTCACGAGATTTTCCCCTCTCTGATCCTATCAATTTTCTTCAACCATTGAAGAACAGGCTTGGTCAACAATATGTCTAATGTCTTCCAAATCTAGCATCTAATGATATTTTAATTTGAAGAGTCTATAACTTTTTTTTTTAACCAAATATATGCCAAGCATCATACAACTACCTGAATTACATGAGAAGATAGACCTGCCAGGTTCTGGTCTACCAGAGAGCTCAGCTCCCGCTGGTGGGGGAAGATACTTCACCATTTAATGAGTACAGAGCACTAGTTGGCTTCTTCTGCAGAGGGAGGTTTATCAGAAAGCTTCAAAAGCAGCTTCCTCAGGGGATTCAAGATACCAAGCTATAGGTAAGATTTCTCTTCTGAGGGGCAACAGCCCAACAGTGCAAGGAAAACTCAAGAAAGTCTACAGGCCATAGCTCCTAGAAACCAGAGCTGGGCAAGGCAGCTCCATATTTATCAAACACTTTAGAGCTGACAAAGCATTTCACAAGTACTATCATTTTTGATCCCTGAAAACAATGTTAAGAGTTGTTACTGAGGTTCAAGGATGTTAACAAATGGATAAATTGACTTCAAGAAAGAAAAAAGAGCAACCCTTACATTCAGAAGTTGGCCTGGCATTCATAGCTAGGCTGTGCTATTCTCCTATGGACATAAACAATCTCATGAACACCAACCTCAGGCGAAGGTACTCTGAGACCATGATGAAATGAGACAATGCAAGGCCACTCATAGTTGTATCTAAGCACTGACAAAAACAAGGCCACTATCCCACCCACAAAATACCAAACACGTCCCTCTTGGTTAAAATTAGAGACTTCCACTTCTTTATCAGTTGCAGATTTATCCTTGTTTTCACTATATGTAACAGTTATTGAGAAGTCCAATCAAAGAATTGCCCCTGCTTCCTGATAGTATCACACCTATAGCAAGGCCTCCCTTCCTTAGATCTTCTTCCAGATTGCCCAACCAAAGCCCAAATCCTATAATAGGTTCTTTCTTACACTCTCTTACTGAGTCCCCCCGTGGTTCCCCACAGTGTGGGTTCATTCTCCTTTGCTGTAAAGAGTAATAAGCCCAACCAGTTCAACTACAATGTGCTCCTGGTGGTCTTTGCTGGAGTACATTGATAGTTTCCATATGGTTAAATGGGTTGCCATGGTCACACAGTTGGTAAGGTTGGTCTTGTGGTATCTAGTCCCTTGTTCTTTCCAGGGCACCACACTACTGAAGGAAACCCCTGCTCCTGCCCTCACTATAAGGGAGAGGCCTGAGAGCATAGCAGTAGCCACAAGGAGATAGTTACAAGGCACTGGGATTTAAGGAGAATGAATTATCTTAATAATTTCTATTTCAATTTTTCAAATCTAATTATCTCATTTGAGCCTTATATTACTCTGGTGAGGAAGGTGGGGTGGGCATTACTGCACCATGTGGTAAGTGAGATGGAAGGCGATGCATATGTGGTGCCCTAGTAAGTTAGTGGACATCCCCTTTCCTTATCTACCTTATTTCTCCTACAGGTCAATGCATGAAACGGAGTACATGCAGGACATTCTTTTGGACCATAGTCAAGTCCTGTGATCACTGCAAAATTAGATGATGAGGGTCTTGGTGGGAATTTATCTAAACTGGGCATATAAGTTTCAAATAAGCACACACTAAGTATCAGCAAACAACGCTAAAACTTCTATAAAATTAGATATACTCTGAGGCCTCATTATGGCAAATGAGGCTTAGATTATAGAAGTTGACTCTCTTGACAGGGCCATTCTAAGGTATTTTCACACAGATCTGGGAACTATATTTTATAGGATCAGTGAGTACCTGGAGTGCATTTAGATGCGGGTAATGATTCTGAAAGGAGTCCTGGTAGCGCAATAGTTAAGTGCTTGGCTGTTAACCTAAAAGTCGGTTGTTGGAACCCACCAGTTGCTCTGCAGGAAAAAAGACCTGGTGATCTGCTCCCATAAAGACCACAGCCTAGGAAACCCTATGAGGCAGTTCTACTCTGACTTATAGGGTCTCTATGAGTCTGAATTGACTCAACAGCACACAACAGCAACAATAATGATTCTGAAGAATGTTTTTGAAACAGGGTAATAGGAGGAATGGTTGAAGAAATGGAGGCAGGGATGGTTTGCTTCGACAATAGTTCACGTGGTGGAGATGTGATAGCTGTTTTCAGACATGGGAAAGGCCATCACATAAAAAAGAAGATAGGTTTTCATTTTGTTACTTTGGAGGCCAAATTAGGACCAGTGGGTGGAATTTATAGGAAGCCAGATTTTGACTCAATATAGCAATTGTCTTTTTAACATGGACAGCTGTACAACAATATAGAGCTGCAGTCAGCTTACTACTCCTGAGGAAATTTAAGTAGAACCTGAGGACTTTCAGTCGTGGCCACTTGACAGCAGATTTTGTTCTAGGTAGACGCTTGTACTCCATAACGCTTGTGGTTGTTTCATCTCTAACATGCCCACCTGGGATGTGCCAGGCACCATGTTAGGCTCTGAGTGGGGCTCTGGGTAAGGGGAGGAATTCATGGATTAATAAGAAGCAAGGCCTCTTTTTCTACCTCATGTGTTTCTTATTTAAGCAATCACTGCCTTAGGTTTTAATTTCATTAGTTCTTTGGTCAGGTATCATCTCTCTATCAGATTCGTTCGATAAAAATGAGCACTTATATGTTTCAGGCTCTGTGTATACTCTCCTCATAGGGTTCTATCAAGCAGGAACTATATCAAAATCTTTTTTTTTACCTCTCATAGAGCATTATTAAAGTATTGGCCCAATACGTGGCTGCATATGAAAGGATAAATTTCAATTCAGGACAATTGATTTCTGACACCAGATACCTTCTGCTGAACCATCTATCATGAACCTTTATCATGTTATGTTAGGGTTGTAAAGAAAAAACAACTTTCAGAAGTCTTTAAAGTCAGTTTTTACTAGAGGTAGCAGGTCGTCATCCAAGCTGGATTATAAATGTTCACCATGCCATAGATTCTTCTTCTCAAGAACTAGTTTTCCAAAGACTTTACTCTGGAGACTAGGAATAAAGCAAATTGTCTTCAGACCTCTTTACCAGTAATTCAATTCAGTTGAGTTCAGTTCAATTCAATTCAATTCAATTCTTAATGGGAGCCTTTAAGGCACCATGCTAAATACTCCAGAGAATTCAGAAATACTTAAGACCTAGCCCATAGCCTTTAGGAGCTTACTGTCTCTTCTGGAGTCCACAGTTAAATAATAATAAATTTAAAGTAAAATATGCAAATGCCTTAGGGAAGAAATGAGACAGAGATTAGGAAGGTTTCTGGGTTCAAGAAGGAAAAGGCAATTTCACATGAATTTTGAAGGTTGTGCAAATATTTGACGGTGATTGTAGAGGGTAGGTCTTCTAGGAAAACAGATGAGCTTGAGCAAACCACAGAGATGGGAACATGTGAAATATGTTTGGGAGACAGTAAAAAATCCCTGTAATGGGGCTGTTGAGTTGGTAGAAGTCAGAGATAAAGCTGGAAGATGGGGCTGTAGAAGACAGAGGGTTGAAGGCCAAGATGAAAGATTTATTTTAAGTTTAGTCAGTAATAGAGAATCATGGAAGGCTTTCAGCTACAGAATAGAAATGATCAGAGAAATAGCATAGAATAGGTGCCTCTGGCAGTAAAGTTTTGGATGGATGGGAAGAGGAGTGATATGGCAGGAGTGATATAGAGACTAACATAAACAAAGGGCAGGCAAGTGAAATGGAAAGGAGGGGATGAATCTGAGATGCCGAGGGGTGAGAATCTACCAGGCTCAATTTTTGGAATAAATGTGACTGGAAAAGGGGGTAGGCATGGGTAAAATAGGGAGGAAGAGGTAGATGGAGAGCAAATAGACAGGACTTGGGTTTAGACATTGGTTTTGAGGTGCTATTAGGCCTCCAGGCTGAGAGTTTATTTGGCAGTTGGAAGCCTGTGTTTAAAGACTGGGTTAGAACCAGAGATTTACAAGTCATCTGGGTAGAAGATGATGTTATATGAAAAGATGTTATCATTGAGGGATTCAGTGTAGGGATCTCAGGGGGTTTTTGAGGATACCTGTGCTTAGCCAAGAAAAGGGAGTATAAAAGATACAGAGTACTGGATTTGTGATGAAGTCACTGTTGAGCAGACGGTAGAAACTAGAGGTAAACTGGTGGTCAATAGACTAAAAGGTGTCAGAAGTCAAGGAGGACCAGGAATGAGAAACAGCTTCTGGTTTTGGCGATTACAGATGTTTTGGTGACCTTTAGAAAGCAGCATCAGCACGTGGTAGGAGTGAAAGCTGGATTGCAAAGGGGGTGTTCAAGCAATGGAGGCAGTGAAGTACACCACATTTTAAAGGCATTAGAAGAGGAAGGAAATTTTTGAGACGACAGTAAGGTTGACAAAATATTTTATTAAGACAGGAGGGACAAGAACGATTTTTAGGAGGAAGTGAGTAAAAAGTGAGAGGCTAAAGGTATGATCAAAAGGAAAAAACCAAAAATCTGGTTGTCAATGTCTTTTCTTGAATCAACAATAAGAAACCTGGACCCACAGCTCCAGAAGTTGCTGTTCCCCCAGCCAGATAATGGTTTTTAGCCTAGTTCCAAAGCCATGCCTTGGCTTATGTACCCACCTCCTCTTGGGATGCTCTCACCCTCAGCCCATCCCACTGCCAATGAGAACTGCCTTCAAATGCCCCAGTTGGTGGTGATCTCTCTTTTCTTGGAATTCTCGTTGCATCAACTGCTGGAATAACCCAGTGTCAGAGGTAGATTAACCAGTAAGCAAGGTACACACGGGCTTACTTGTGTTTACTTACTAATCTGCAGTGCATGATTTCACCCGTTTGTCACTACATCAAAGAATGTGGTGAAATTCGTGTGAAATTTTGCACTACAGATTAGTAAGCACAAGCAAGCTCATGTGTATCTAGCTTATTAGGTAATCCATCCCTGTCCAGTGTAGCCGATGATTTTTTTTCTTGAGTGTGTGTTTATCTCTCCAACTAGACTCCTGAGGGTGAGGAGCAGGTTTCCTACTCCACTGGGTTCTTAGTAACCCCTAGCGCACAGCATATGCTCAATAGTATCTTAGAGTCATAGAATTCAGTTGCGGAAGTTCAGTTACCTCCTATTCCTGATGCAGAAATTGAAGTCTGAAGAAGTTTTCTATGACTTAGTTTACTCATTCTGTCATTTGTCAAACACTTATTAAGCATTTCTTTGTGGCAGATACTCTGCAAGGTGCTGAGGATCTCAAGGGGACAAAGAGATTCACAATCTAGCCTGGAAGACAGACATATAAACAGATCAGCAAAATACAAGCTGTACAATAAAGTGGTGGTATGCACGAGCTGGAGCAGGAGGAGTGGTGTTAGTTAAATATGAGAAGTAGTTAAGCCCAGAAGAGCATCACAGAGGAGGAGCTATTTGCCTTGTACCCTAAACAACAATCAAGGATTTACAGCTTGTTAGTGTCCGTGGCAGGGTTGAACCCAAACACCCCAGACCCACGCTGCTGCTCCTCCCCCTTAGGCAATGGTTGATTGCCTGTCTAACTGATCACTCTGTAGCAGGCCACAGTTTCCCACCGTGCCCTGGCCAGGAAGCATGTGGATGGGCACTGCTGCTGGTTAGACATTTGGTGACGGAGGGAGTCACTATTGTGTCTAGGAAGAGGAGGGGCCCGATGGAAGTGGTAAGGTGGCCTGGGATTGACTAGAGAGCAAGGGATGAAAAGGAAGGGGTTAGGGGAATGCAGTCATGGATGGCTCACAGAGCTTGTCTGCACTGCCCCTGATGCTGGTGGTCCAGTAGGATTACCTTTGCAAATCAGAAGTTTTATTTATTCACGTGTGTGTGTGTATGTACGTTCAAGAGTGTCTCTACTTCCGAAGCAAAGTCAAGGGGTTCAGCCCAACCCAAGGGTTGTGTCTTTAGCCTAACACTCAAATGGTCACGTTGTTTGGGACTAGATGCTTCTGTCTGAGTACCCTAATCCTTCTGTCCCCCTTCCCTAGAAGTTGGTTCTCTTGGATAGAAGTCCAGATTAGCAGGAGGAGTTCAATCCAGAGGGTGGGAGAGCAGAGGGGGAGGGCAAGAGACAACTTTACATGGAAGGCTGCATTTTCTTGCAGCAAAAGCCTGTTCAGCAAGAGGGATGTGTCAGCATCTCAGCGTGAACTTGAGGCTGGGGGTCTGTAACTGGCTTGTGATATTGGTTCTGCCACGAACAGCGCAGTAACCCTGTGGATCCTCCATGCCTCTGTGGACTTTGACTCCTCATCTTTAATGTGAGAGGTAGGGTGGGGGTTGAGCAGCCTCTGAAATCCCTTCCAGCCCTGGTTGTCTCCAGATTTCTAACTGGAACCCCAAGAAGACAGCAGCTTGTCATTCTTTCTTCTCACCTCCAGAGAAGTCAGAAAATATTTGGCTCTGGCTCTTTAGCATGGGAAGCGGTGGCCCACAGACATCACAGTCGGGATATTAATAGATTATTCCAAATGTTATATTTGCATAGATGTACCACTCATTATGCATATTGCCATTTATGAATTATTTGTTCTTTCTTCCTGGGGAGAAGTTGTTTATTTGCAAACTGCACGGTGTTGACTTGAGGCAGTACAGAGATGAGCCCCTCACTCAGCAGATCTCTTTGCGGGGCTCTCCAGGGACAATCTGTACTTGCACAGGTTCTTAAAGAGGCGGATGTAGGTCACCAGGGACTGCCCGGTACTAAGGTGATGAGAAGGAAACTGGCGACAGGATTTTAAGAGGTCAAAAATAGGAGGTCTTGAGGTTAGAGTGATCCAATGTCTAATGTGAACTAGAAATAGTTTTGCTCTAAGTTACACACAACCCAAAATGGACTCAGTCTTAACCGCAGCATTTCTCCCAGCTGAACCATGCCATGGAGGTCAGGCCCTTCCTCTCAACTCATAAACACCACCGTTAATAATAATCTGCCACTTATAAAGCACTAACTATGTGGCAGTACTGTCTTAGGTCCTTTACTTGGGTTGTCTCATTTAGCTCTCCTAGCTACTTTGAGAAGCTGAAGCTTCGAGAATTTACATACTGCTCCCATGCCGAACTGGTAGTTGATCACAGGCTGTCTGATCCCAGAGCCTGTGCACTTCACCACTACACTGTACACTTCTTTAGACCACGTAATACTTTGATCATGAGCCGTTTTTCTCAGGCCATATTTAAACCCAAGACTGGATTCTGTGGGCATGTAAAAACAGGAGCATCTGATATAGTGCCCCCATTTGTCCTCTATTAGACTCCAGTGCTCCACTTAAACCTCTAAATCTGAGGGTAGCATGAAGTTGGCTTCAGAGGGAGGACATGAAGGTTATTGATGAGCTTTTAACAGGGGAAATGAGGGGGGAATGTAGAAATTGTTTGCTATGAAGAGAAAGAGGAGGCTAAGGAGGTAGCTGGGATAATACTGCAGCTAATGTTGGAATGAATAAAATCAGACTCTTGAAAGTAGAAAGAACCTTGGAAGTCGCCTAATTTAACATCATACCCAATGCAGGAACTAGGCTAGAGATTTCTGAATAATGTAAATGTGTGAAGATGGTTGGGGAATGACTATTTTTCTCCCATGAGAGAAGGGCAGGAAGAAATCAACAAATAAGCATTCATGAACTATCTGGTCTGTACATGTCCAGACCTGGGCAGGACATTGCGGGACATACACAGACACGAGCCATGGTCTAGCTGGATTCCAAGACTACAAAATGAAAAGGACTCTACAAGGCCATCTACAAGTGACAGAAATGTGGTCTAGAGCTGCACTGTCCAGTGTAGTAGCCACTGGCTGTATGTGGCTACTGGGCATTTGGAAAGAGGCTAGTCTGAACTGTGCTGTAAATTGAAACTACACACTGATTGTGAAGACTTCGTATAAGAAAAGAATGCAAAATAGCTAATTAATAATATTTTATATTGATTATATAGTGAGACAGTATTTTGTATATATTAGATTAAGTGAACGATATTAAAATTAATTTCATATGCTCCCTTTTTTTTTAACATAACTACTAGAAAATTTAAAATAACATAGTGGCTACTACTAGATCCTTGCTAGCTAAGGTTCAGCACACGGATCAACAGCATGCGTATCACCTGGAAGCTTGTTAGAAATGCAGAATCTTAGGCCCTGCCCTGTCTACTGAATCCGAATTTGTATGTTAATATGACCAGCAGTTGATTTGGACGCACACAAAAGACTGTGAGACGTACTAGACTGTACCAGCAACATCATGTCTTCTTTGTGGGTTGGTCTCTCCTAGTCTTCACGTTTAAACAATGTCAGCTCTGATACTAACCACCTAAATGACCAACAACAAGGTCTCCCCTCTCTCTATGCCTTAAGTTTCCCGTCTCTAACAACAAAGAGTTGCGCTCCACACTCTCAGAGTCCTCTCCAGCTCTCTCCAGCATGATATGACCTTAGGATTATAAAGCAGAAATTTTGTATCTAGCAGAAATTAATTATTCACCATAACATTTAACTTTAGAATCTCTATTTCCCAGCCAAGGTCTTAACTAAGAAGGTAATACCCTTCTAGCTCTTTTCAAGAATATTTGTGAACTTTTTACCAGATAGCCCTGTCCTGTGTCTTTTTTTGAGTCCCTGGGTGGTGCAAATAGTTAATGTTCTCAGCTGTTAACTGAAAGGCTGGAAGTTGAGTTCACCAAGAGGCACCTTGGAAGAAAAGCCTGGCGATCTACTTCTGAAAACTCAGCCATTGAAAACACTGTGGAGCACAGTTCTACTCTGACACACATGGGGTTGCCATGAGTTGAGATCAACTTGATGGTAACTTTTTTTTAAACGTCCTTTTAAAAGCTTCATTCTGGTGTTCACACTCATCAATGAATTTACCTGTAAAGCAAGTAGGGGAGAGTTTAATATTTGTAATACAGACAGACACAAGGGCATCAAACCTTTACAACTGTCTTTTTGAAATCCTCTCTGGGTTAGATCTGCAAAATGGATATTCATCAATTTTTCCCTTAATAGATAAATAGTAAGCAAACACTAAGACAGGCAGAAAAGCACAGCATTTAAGAGCATCACTGGAGTCAGAAGGAACAAGGTTTTTATCCAGGCTCTGCCCATATGCATAATCTTAGAGAAGTAATTTTACCTATCTATGCATTTCTACTCTGTTCTATAGTGTTGCTATCAGTTGGAATCCACTTGATGGCAATGGGTTTTTGGTATGCCTAGTTTGGAGCCCTGGTGGTACAGTGGTTAAGAGCTTGGCTGCTAACCAAAAGCTTAGCAGTTCAAATCCACCAGCCACTCCTTTAAAACCCTACAGGGCAGTCCTATTCGGTTCTATAGGGTCACTATGAGTCAGAAGAGACTCAATAACAAGTTTGGTTTTTTGTTTTTTTTGATGCCTAGTTTATTTCTCTGCAAAAGGGTTAAATAATGTCATTGTTCACTCAGCAGATTGTTATAGGGATTAAATAAGTTTAGCATGTGTTAGAACTCAAGATTAATATGATATATGTCGCTAAGTAGTATCTGGGCAAAAAGATTTATAGGACAGGGTCTACTAATTGTATTTGAACACCACATGGGGAAGGTAAAATCTGAATTGGAGAGATGAACAAAAGGTAGATAGCATTCTAGGTAGAGGAAGCACCTGATTTAAGGAGTATGAAAGTCCTAGGCATGTTTGGAAAGAGGCATTGGTGGGTAGAATTCTCACCTCCCGTGTGAGAGACCTGGGTTCGATTCCCATATAATGCACCTCATGTCACTACCCGTCTGTCAGTGGAGGCTTGCATGTTGCTAGGTTTCAGCAGAACTTAAAGACTAGGAAGAAAGGCCTGGTGATCTACTACTGAAAATCAGCCAGTGAAAACCCTATAGATCACAATGATCATGAACACATCATGGGATGGTGTAGGACCAGAAAGCGTTTCGTTCTGTTGTGTATGAGGTCTCCATGAGTCGGGGACAACATGGCAGCAGCTAACAAAACAACAGGCATGGTAAATTTACCATTGTCCAAGCATGCCTGTTGTTTGCCAGACACGTGGGCACAGGTGAGATTTGTGGTTGAAAAGACAGGTAGTGTCCTCAGCAGTGGAAACTGAGGTAGAAGAGCTATTTCATGGCTACAGGATTAAACAGTTTTTAAGGTTGAGATAAGGGGTGTCTACATCGTCAAACCAGGGTACAGAATCCCTCTACCTTTGGGGGTGATGTTTTGTTTTGCTCTGAGGCCAACAGATTATTCCATTAACCACATCTCTCTGGCCTGTCTTCCCCCATCCATGCCAATGGTAATCGACTCTTGCTCCCACGCTGACATTTCCCTGAGTCTCATTTCATGCTGTTTCTTCACGGGGGCATCTGGGCTGACAATGCAAAGAGACTTTTCCCACATAATTGAAAGGAATTTCTGATTATGCGCGGGGATGTCAGCCATGATGAGGTCTTGGAGTCTTTCCAATTTCAGCTGCTTCTGATGACAGTGCTCCAGCCTCCCTCTCTCGACCCCTCCCTGGCATTCTCCTTGTGAACTTTTTGCTCCCTTCTGGGAGTGATTTCTCAAGATCATATGCTGTTTTCAAGCTTCCCTTTCTCTAGCCAGATTGATGCGTCCCACGTGAAGTGCACTTTTTGTGGGGTGGGGGTGGCCTGCTCCTAAGCACTGCTATTTCACAGACCTGCAAAAATTTCAGACGTAGTTACCCTGTCATTTCCATATCTGGAACCCTGCACCTGGCAGGAAAAGGTTGAGTGAACACACATATATTTTGGGTCTTTCTTTAGAGAAGTCCTTTTGAATATGCAGAACAAAGTGAGGGCTGCATTTATCTCTGACCTTTTCCGGCTCTTTTTCTTGCATCTGTTAAGGCAAAAACAGGCCTCTGAGCTCATCAGCCTCCTCTCCCACGGAGCAGATAATAGAGTTGCCTGGATTCACTTCCTCACCAGCCCTCAGTCCCCAGGCCTGCCTGAATCCTTCCCTGTGGCTGATTCTCCTCGGGGTTTCTGGGGGATCTTACGTAAAAACAAAACAGGGGCCTTGTGGGAAGGTTGTGACGGGACTAAACATTAGAGACCTTGGGTTATCTGATGTGCTGAGACTTTAAGAGCCTTTTCCTACCAAGGGGATTAACCTCATTGCTATCTTCTGTGTGTGTTTCCCAGCAGGGTCCTTCCTCTCTGACTTGGGAAAAGACTGCTTGGCACAAACAGGAGAGGGAAAGATGGAGAAAGCACCACCTCACTCCCTCAGTGTTGATCAGAGAAGATGGCTTTGCCCGGAGCCTCGAGAATTCTGACTCTCAGTCTGTAGTCATGCCAAGGATCCAGTTTGATCTCAGGGTGGCTCTGGGAGGAATCTACCAATATATGTTTTTGCCATATTTGTTATAACCTCCTTGGGAAGTAGCTATGATATACTGGAGAGAATTCTGGACTTGCTGTCAGGAGGCTTGGATTTGATTCTGGCTAGAGGATATGTGGACTAGAGTGTAAACTTCAGAGTCACCATGTCTGCTTGGCTTCCCATTGTGTTCCCAGAGTTTAGCGCTGTGCCTGGTGCACAGTAGGTGCTAGATAATGCACAGTTAGTGCTTTATGATGAAAATATGATCTGGAACAAGTTATAAATATACATATGTACACATATTTATATTTTATAATACGTACATTTTATGTGTCTGTATATCTATATGCATGCAATCACACACTTACAGATATAGCTTCCTCACAGAATCACTTCGATTATTAAGAGATTAAATGAAAGCATTGTAGAACAATGCTCCTAGCAAAAAATGTTTACCTATGTAAAATTAATCTTAGCTTACCCACCACTTGAACACTACCCTTTGGTCAACCCTCTGTGACCCACTCATGTGTGAAATACCCCCTTGGGTCCCTGCAATTTCACCCTTAATATATATTTCTTTGGATTAAGTCTTACATTTTACTAATGACGTCCTTTAAAATGCAAAGGCATCTGGGTGGGGCATCACATTAGATCATATATGTGCATTACTTTGAAAAACAGCTTTCCCAAGAAAGAAGAGACTAATACCCTTCCTGTTTAGCCCCAAAGGGGAATGGATGGGTAGTAGGATATTGGAAGAGAAAGCCAGAAACTAAGTCTTCATCAGAGATTGAGTTGCCCACGTTTTTCTGCTCTAGGCAATAAGGCTTAATTCCTTCATACATGGTGCGGGTCATGGGGAGGAGGGCTGAGAAGGAAAAATGAGCAGTGATACTATTTCTTTATCTGCTTTTTCTATAGTTCTTTTGACTGAAAGCTACACAGAATCATGATGTTCACCTGACAGAGAATCTTAAATGCTCAGAGGCGGATGGATTCCAACTGCCCATTCAGTTGGAATCCCCACTGCAACACCCTAACAGCCCAAGTGGCTCAGCTCTTTCTTGGCTGAAGATGATGAAATTCACTGCTACTCAGTGCCTCCCATTCTACTCTTGAATGGCTAAAACATTTAGGAAAGACTTAATTTAACTGGATGATTAATATTTTTAGTATTTATTGGCTGTTAACATTTACTGGGAACCCCTCGAGGTCCAATAGGCCTGATTTCTCATTGGTGTGAGAGGAGTAAGGTGTTAAAGCTAACCAAAGCAAAATTATGAAGCTTAGATTTGTCTTAAGCCCCTTCCACTTGCTCTTTATACCTCTCTCCCTTATCCACGTGGCCTTTCCTCTCTGGCCTCAACACTTGGAGGCCCAAAGACTTTCTGGGCTTTATATTTGCTCAGTCTTATGGATTATTAATGGAGATAATAAATCTGACTTCACAAATGCTTAACAAGGGAAACAACATTATAAAGTCATATGTCTCATGTGACAGGAAATAT
This sequence comes from Trichechus manatus latirostris, assembly GCF_000243295.1. Lineage (NCBI taxonomy): Eukaryota > Metazoa > Chordata > Mammalia > Sirenia > Trichechidae > Trichechus > Trichechus manatus. The sequence continues at coordinate 1,998,557 of NW_004444014.1, forward strand.
TCTATAGGTCCTTCCTTAAATCTTGCCATGGAAGTAACCCCCAACTCTATCCACATCTCAGCTTGGCTTTATATCTGATTTCTAGAGGCTCATACCCAGTGAAAAGCTAACAGTGACTCTAATGGACCAGGATTTCTTAGTTCTTGGTATGCAAGGATGTGGCTGTTATTTTCAGTACTCTGCTTTCATTCTGACATCCATACCCTCAATTCATGCTTCTTCTGTATACTTTAATATCGTGAAACTCAACAGCAAGACGCCAAAGTTCATATTCAAAGGAAACACATAATTATGTGTGGGGATGTCTATATTTTGGGGGGTGCTGCTTATAAGGGCTGCTATTTCACAAAAGGAAACCCTGGTGGTGTAGTGGTTAAGAGCTATGGCTGCTAACAAAAAGATTGGCAGTTCTAATCCACCAGGCACTCCTTAGAAACTCTGTAGGGAAGTTCTACTCTGTCCTATAGGGTCGCTAAGAGTTGGAATCAACTCGATGGCAATGAGTTTGGTTTGTTTTTGGTATTTCACAAAAAGCTTTCAAGTGACCTTTATTCAGGGAAAGTGACAACATCAGAGCATCTCTTCATCCCCACCCCTCAAAGCTAAATCAGCTCAGAGGATGTATCTGTTATCTTCCGTTCTCCCGGGTCCCCACAGTAGGAATGAGGAATGATTCGGCCCAGAGCAGCAAGACGACATGTAGGATCACAGCCACACAGATGCTCCGATTTCCAATCCAAAGTATCAACCTGTGAGCTCAAGATTTGCCTTTGATTCATCAAAAAAAAAAAAATCCCCTAAGACTTTAGTGTGCACTTTCTCTACCTAAAGAGCCACTTTGCTCTTATTACTATTCCTTAACTTGGGGCCTGGGGTAAGTTGAGCCAAGATAACCTCCTACAGCAGGGTAAATAGAGGCCCTGGGAAGAGAAAAAAGCTAGTAAACCAGATCAACAACAATAACAAGAAGGTCTGATTTGTAATATTTGCTGATTTCTGTGGTGTAAATACTCCCACCGTGGCAAATTCTAAGCTACCAACATGAGGTCAGTGGACTTGGAGCTGGGGAAAGATGCACAAAATCAGCTTGGTGTGAGCTGGCTCTGCACACCACTGGGAGAGAGTGACCTTTGTAAGGTCAAGGGTCACTAAAATGTTGAGGCTACAGCTTGACTGGCCGTTCCAGGACGATGTTCACTGATTTGGTCAATTTGTCATTTAAAATGGAATGTGGGAATTCTTTACAAGTTCTTTCCTTTTGCTCTTAGGCAAAGTCATTCCAGATCAAGCTGGTTTCTGAGAACCCAAAAACCAAAGAGACGGACATATTGATGCACAGTCCTTCATTCTCCTCATAACCTACAGGAAACCTTGTTCCATCTTACATACCGTATTTTTATATTAAATATTTTATATTTATATTTTATATTAAATAATGTGTGCCTTCTATGTTTGTTTGCTAATCGTGCCCCTTCCCACCTCAGGTATTTTGTAAAGCCACTATGCCAATTTTTTTTCACATGTTACTGTAAAAAAAAAAAAAAGCATAGCATCCTTATGAAAATACCTGGGCAGGGTGAGGGCTTGATTGGCAAACAAAGGTAGAAGGTGTGCATTATTTGCATAAAAATATGGTATGTGAAATGTTGGTAATCTTCCCCAAACACACAGGCTGCCAACCTTGGTCAAATTATTTCCCCTTTCTGGGTCTCTTTTTCTACATCTGCAAAACGAGGAGGGTAGAATTAGAAAATCTCCAATGTCCCTCAGAGTCCTAACATTCCTCAAATCCAAAACCAAAGATCCAAAACTGACAAATGGAAAATATAAAACACAAGTGAAATTTTCCTATCAAAGAAATACTTTCCTTTGTTTGCATGATGTTGGACAGTGGGTTGCCCCCCTTTCAGCTAAATAGGACCATGGTTCTGACCACAGTTCTTATCACCACCACCTTCATCGTCCATGGCCTCAGTATTCATTGAAAGGATACCAGCAAGTCCTGTGTCTCTGTCTTCAAACCATTCTTCCACTAGCCCATGACCTGGCCTTGACATTCAGTCTTTACCGATATGTTCCATTCCATTCTCAAGCGCACAGACCACTCTGAAGAAGCAGATGAAACATGTCAGTAGCCATGAATGCTTTTGTATGGATGTTAAATGGAGCCAGGGCTTCAAACCAGTTCTTTCCAGTTCGACTCCCTGCTGAGAATTTGCATTTCCACCCCAGATATACTGAATCAGTGTATGGATGGAGTCGTCCCTACCAGACAACAGCTGAACCAATTCCCTCAATAATGAGAGACACTTCAGATAATATGGAGGTTAGGAAGTAGAAGACAGAGATCCAAATCCATGTCCTGATGGGTAGATGTAAGTTTTGGGTGGCGGTTTGCAGCTACTGTATTTTTATGCAAACAGTGTGTACCTTCTACATTTGTTTGCCAACCGAGCCTTCTCCCCGCCCCCACTCCCCGTAAGTGTGCTATGCTGATTTTTTTTATAGTAACATATTAAAAAAATGGGCATAGTGGTGCTTATGAAAATACTTGTGGGGGGAGGAGGGCATGGTTGGCAAACAAATATAGAAGGCTGCCTTATATGCATAAAAATATGGCAGTTTCCTTGGGCAGCTAGTGAGTAGGAGAAAGAGGAAGATGCTAAAGGAAGAAAAAGATACTGAAGAGTGAGGCATAAAGTGATGGACAACTCGTTAGCTCACAGTCTGCGGAAGAACCACCTTGCAAATGTCAAACTGTCTTTGCTGTAGGAGGGAGTGGTGACAGAGGGGTCCATGGCATGAGGTGCATTAGTGCCCTGGTCTCTGTGATTGTCAAGACATAGCTTCCCCACCTTGTAGCACCTGGTAGGACAGAGCTCAGAGTCCCACCTCGTCATAAACCTTTCCTGTGGCTGATCCAGTTGGTGCATGCTGTGCTGGGGAGGAGGCCAAAGTGGAGAAGGATGAACATGGAGGAAGGCCAAGAAGGAGGCCCTGGCTGATGTGGGGGCCTGAGCCCAGAAAGGACCGTGTGATTGTGGTGACAGCTGTGGCTGGTGAGCACAGGGAGCTAGAGGAGCCTGGCTGAGGACTTGGAGGTGCTAGGTGCAGCACCTATTGGGGGAGGCAGCTGTGTGCTGTTCTCTGCCCCAGGGCACACCTGCTTCATAGTAAGACCTTTGGAAAAGAAGCGCTAAAAAAAAATATATATATATATATAGTGTTGCCCATTCCCCACCCTGCCGGTGACATTTTCTGATTACAGAACTAGGTTTATTGAAGTTTACTTATTTATTTTTGTCCCTTTGCTTTGCTTGTGCCATAAGTATGTGCTTAGTCAGCTTATTGGGTAATCTAGCCCCAGCTGCAGCCCTGAACTGGCTAATCGGACAACTTATGTGTGCTGAGTGCACAAGAGAGAGGTCATTCACAGTCCTGGAAAACCAATTAAGAGTAACAATAATAGTAATAATAATACCTAACACATACAATGCTTACTATCAGCCAGGTGGTAGAGCTGTGATTTGAACCCAGGCCTTCTAGCTCTAGCCTGTGATCATAGCCATCAAAAGACAGATGTCTCCTCTTCACCAAGATGTCACCCCAGGGAGACAGGGGAAAGAGCACTGAGGCTGGAGCTATAGGTGGTCTAGATCTTCTGTGACACTGAGCATATACTAAATCTCTCTGATCTTCGGTTTCTTATCAGTAAATAATCAGAGTAGAAGACTACCAAGACTAGGAAGTCACATTGTTCCGCGTTCTGTTTGTTTTTTGTTGTTCAAGTGCCATAAAACCAGGGATCCATGCCTGTTTTGTTCATCTCTATGTAGCTATGACTATTTAGCACAGTGCCTAGCACATAGTAAGTGCTCAATGAGTAATTATTACAAGAATTGATGGCTCAATTACTTAACAAGACACCTAATACACATCATCTCACTGGATTCCACAATAACAGTGTAGGGGGCAGAGTAAGAAGCACCTACAGTGGCCATTTCCTAGTCAAGATTACAAACATTACTATGGGGAATGACCTGACAAGGTCACACAGCTAACAAGAGGTAGAATTAGGGCCTGCACCTAGACTTTCTAACTCTAGCTCTGTAAAGCGGCTGCATTGGAGGAAAGCAGAGGTTTTCATATAGCTTTCCTCTGAGCTGGGGGGCTTAGAAAGCCCATGAATCTGACTAGGGGCTACTGGGGTTGGAGGAGAGGGGAGAGGGATCAAGGAGGAGAGAGGACACCTACACTCTTCATCCAATCAAAGAAGGTTCCCTTGACTTATTTACCTTTCTGTGATTTCATTTGAAGGATTCTATGGCCCAAAAAAGGTTGTGATTCACTCTGTTCCAATTCTGTCACTCTTCACATCTGAGCCTACAGCAGGGCTTAAGAACACTGTTAGCCACAGAGAGAAAAGGTGTGAATAGAGAGTAGTGCTTTAGTGATTTTCAATAAAAGCTCACCTGTGAGGTCCCATGAGTGAATTCCTATTCATAAGAAAGAACCCATTCCCTCTCCTGGAAGAATAACTTGAGACAACATTGACAATAAAAATAAGCAAAACATACCATGCTTGCTAGGTGCCAGGCACTATTCTAAAATTGTGTGTTGCCTAATCTATGCTGCTTGTAAAAACCTGCAGATCTTTTTCTTTACAATGAGAGACCATTGACTTCTTTCCAGAAGAAAGCTGTTTGCTCTCTTCCTGTAATTGCTGTTAAACCACATTCACTTCCATTATATATACAGTTGGTGGTTATGATCACATATATATATGTTTGTGTATACAGATATATATAATCTATATATATCTATATACATCTATCTATATATCTATCTATCTATATATATATCTATCTAAGGAAGACCGAAGAATCAACGCCGTTGAATTGCGGTGTTGGCAAAGAATATTGAATATACCACGGACTGCCAAAAGAACGAACAAATCCGTCTTGGAAGAAATACAACCAGAATGCTCCTTAGAAGCAAGGATGGCGAGGCTACATCTTACATACCTTGAACATGTTGTCAGGAGGGATCAGTCCCTGGAGAAGGACATCATGCTTGGTAAAGTACAGGGTCAGCGAAAAAGAGGAAAACCCTCAATGAGATGGATTGACACAGTGGCTGCAACAACGGGCCCAAGCATAACAACAATTGTGAAGATGGGGCAGGACTGGGCAATGTAACGTTCTGTGGTACATACGGTCGCTATGAGTTGGAACTGACTCAATGGCACCTAACAACACCAACAGCATAACTATATATAACTAGAAAATCAAACCAAAAAACCAAACCTACTGCCATCGAGTTAATTCCGACTCATAGCGACCCTATAGGACAGAGAAGAACTGCCCCATAAGGGTTCCTAGGCTGTAATCTTTACAGAAGCAGACTATCACATCTTTCTCCCATGGAGAAGGCTGGTGAGTTTGAACTGCTGACTTTTTGATTAGCAGCCAAGTGCTTAACTACTGCACCACCAGGGCTCTCACTCTCTTTCTCCATACATACATATATATGTATATATATATACACACACATTTATATACCCTGCTGCTGTTGAGCTGACTCTGACTCACGGCTACCTCATGTGTGTCAGAGTAGAACTGTTCTCCATAAGGTTTTCAATGACTAATTTTTCAGACGTAGATCACCAGGTCATTCTTTCAAGGCACCTCTGGGTAGACTTGAACCTCCAACCTTTCGTTTAGCAGCAAAGCACATTAACTGTACCTTTGCACCACCCAGGTGCTCCATATATATAGTTTTTATTTATTATATATAAATGAATTTTTTATATAATTTATATAAATTTATATTTTATATATACATGTATGTATATATGTATATGTACATATATATACATATGTACATATAAACATACATACGTATATACATACATATGTACGTATACATATATATGTATGCACATATACATACATACTATGCACATATACATATATACTATGCACATATACATATATACGTATGCACATATGCATATATACGTATACATGGGGCCCTGGTGGTGTGATGGTTAAGAGCTAGGCTGCTAATTAAAAGGTTGGCAGTTAGAATCCACCAGCTGCTCCTTGGAAACTATGGGACAGTTCTACTCTGTCCTACAGGGTCACTATGAGTTGGAATCAACCTGAAGGCAACGGGTTTGTTTGTTTTTTGGTATACATATACATATGCATATACATATACATATGCATATACATATACATATGCATATACATATACATATCCACCATGCATTTGTCAGTTTGTTGTACTGTGGTGGCTTGCGTGTTGCTGTGATGCTGGAAGCTATGCTACCGGTATTTCAAATACCAGCAGGGTCACCGATGGTTGACAGGTTTCAGCAGAGCTTACAGACTAAGAGAGACTTGGAAGAAGGACTTGGCAGTCTACTTCTGAAAAAATTGGCCAGTGAAAACCTTATGAATAGCACTGGAACGATGTCTGACATAGTGCCGGAAGATGCGCCTCTCAGGCTGGAAGGCACTAAAAAAATAACACTCAGCCATCTAAGATGCCTCAATTGGTCCCAGCCCATGTGGAACAAAGGAGAAAGAAAAACACCAAAGTCGCAAGGAAAATATTAGCCCAAGAGACAGAAAACGCCACATAAACCAGAGATTCCATCAGCCTGAGACCAGAAGAATTAGATGGTGCCCGGCTACCACCAGTGACCACCCTGACAGGGAACACAACAGAGAGCCCCTGACAGAGCAGGAGAAAAGTGGGGTGCAGAACTCAAATTCTGGTAAAAAGACCAGACTTAATGGTCTAAGACTGGAGGGACCCCCAAAGACAGGGCCCCCGGACTCTCTATCAGCCCAGGAATGAAACCATTCCTGAAGCCAACTTTTCAGACAAAGACTAGACTGGACTACAAGACATAAAATGATACTCGTGAAGAGAGTGCTTCTTAGCTCAAGTAAATACATGAGACTAAATGGGCAGCTCCTGTCCAGAGGCGAGATGTGAAGGCAAAAAGCAACAGGAGCTGGTTGAATGGACATGGGAAATCCAGGGTGGAAAGGAGGAGTGTGCTGTCAAATTATAGGGAGAGCAATTAGGGTCACATAACAATGTGTGTATAAATTTTTGTATGAGAAACTAACTTGAGCTGTAAACTTTCACTTAAAGCACAATAAAAAAAAATAAAAATAAAAATACCACTCGGGAAGGGCTGTCTCCTCGAAGAAGAGTTGACCTTAATAACATGGATGGGGTAAACCTTTCAGGATCTTCATTTGTTGATGTGGCATGACTCAAAATGAGAAGAATCAGCTGCAAACATCCATTAATAATTGGAATGTGGAATGCACAAAGTATGAATCTAGGAAAATTGGAAATCATCAAAAATGAAATGGAACATGTAAAGATCGATATCCTAGGCGTTAGCTGAAATAGACTGGTACTAGCCATTCTGAACTGGACAATCATATATAGTCTACTATGCTGGGAATGACAAATCGAAGAGGAATGGAGTCACATTCATCATCAAAAAGAACATTTCAATATCTATCCTGAAGTACAACGCTGTCAGTGATAGGATAATATCCATATATCTACAAGGAAGACAGTTAATACAACTATAATTCAAATTTACACACCAACTACTAATGCCAAGGTGAAGAAATTGAAGATTTTTACCAACACGCAGTCTGAAATTGATCAAACACGCAATTAAGATGCATTGATAATTACTGGTGATGGGAATGCAAAAGCTGGAAACAAAGAAGGATTGGTAGTTGGAAAATATGGCCTTGGTGATAGAAACGATGCCAAAGATCACATGATAGAATTTTGCAAGACCATTGACTTATTCATCTAGAATATCTTTTTCAACAACATAAATGTTGACTATACACGTGGACCTCACCAGACGGAAAACACAGGAATCAAATTGACTACATCTGTGAAAGATGATGGAAAAGCTCAATATCATCAGTCACAATAAGGCCAGTGGCTGACTGCAGAACAGACCATCAATTGCTCACATGCATGTTTAAGTTGAAGCTGAAAAAAATTAAAAGTCCACAAGAGCCAAAATACAACCCTAAGTATATCCTACCTGAATTTGGAGATCATCTCAAGAACAGATTTGGCACACTGAACACTAATGACCGAAGACCACATGAGTTGTGGGATGACGTCGAGGACATTCAACATGAAGAAAGCAAAAGGTCTTTAAAAAGACAGAAAAAAAAGAAAAGACCAAAATGTATGTCAGAAGAGACTCTGAACTTTGCTCTTCTGGTATTCTCTGCTTTCAGCCAAGATCCACCTGACATCAGCAATGATATGCTTCGTTCCCTGTCCTCCTTTGCATTCTGCTTGACTTTCTAGCAGTTCCCTGTCAATGTAATGTTTACCTGTGTTTTATAGACTATGCAAAGGCATTTGACTGTATGGATTATAACGAATTATAGATAACATTGTGAAGAATGGAAATTCCAGAACACTTAATTGTGCTCCTGCAGAACCTGTGCATAGCAGTCCTTCAAACAGAACAAGGGGACACTGCGTGGTTTAAAATCAGGAAAGATATGCATCAGAACTGTATACTTTCACCATATTTATTCAATCTGTATGCTGAGCAAATAATCTGAGAAGCTGGACTATAGGAAGAAGAACGCTGCATCACGATTGAAGGAGACTCGTTAACAATCTGTGATATGCAGATGATACAACCTTGCTTGCTGAAAGCGAAGAGGACTTGAAGCACTTACTGATGAAGGTCAAAGACTACAGCCTTCAGTATGGATTGTACTTCAACATAAAGAAAACAAAAATCCTCACAACTGGACCAATAAGGAACATCATGATAAACGGACAAAATATTGAAGTTGACAATAATTTCATTGTACTTGGATACACAATCAACCTTCATGGATGTAGCAGTCAAGAAATCTAAGGACGTATTGGAAAATCTGCTGCAAAAGACCTCTTTAAGGCATTGACAAGCAAAGAAATCACTTTGAGGATTAAGGTGCGCCTGACCCAAGTCAGGATATTTTTAGTTGCCTCGTATGTATGCGAAAGCTGGACAATGAATAAGAAGACCAAAGAAGAACTGATGCCTCTGAATTGTGGTGTTGCTGAAAAATACTGAATATACCACAGACCGCCAGAAGAACAAACAAGTCTGTCTTGCAAGAAGTACAGCCAGTATGCTCCTTAGGATTGAGGATGGTAAGACTTCATCTCACATACTTTGGACATACTATCAGGAGGGACCAGTTTCTGGAGAAGGACATCACGCTTTGTAAGGTAGAGGGTCAGCAAAAAAGAGGAAGACCCTTTACGAGATGGATTGACACAGTGGCTGCAACAATGGGCACAAACATAGCAATGATTGTGAGGATGGTGAAGGATCAGGCAGTGTTTCATTCTGTTGTACATGGGGTCACTATGAGTGGGAACCAACTCGACGGCACCTAACAACTACTACACACACACACACACACACACACACACACACTGTATTTTACAAAAATAATGTGCACCTTCTAAGTTTGTTTGCTAATTGCTCCCTCCCCTCTGTGAGGTATTTTCATAAGTGTGCTATGCTAATTTTTTAACAGCAATATGTAAAGAAAATTGGCATAGTGGAACTTATGAAAATACCTCAATACCTTGTCAGAGAGGGAGGTTGTGGTTGGCAAACAAATGTAAAAGGTGTGATTTTTTGCACAAAGATATGGTGTGTATATGTATGTATATATATATATATATATATATACAGTTAGTTGCTGTCAATTCCTATATATATACATATATATATATAAATTAATTCTTCTTATAATTTGTCCACCTTTAACATACTACATACTACAAAAGAACAATTCTCTTGCCCTACTTTCCCTTCTACCCCTGAGAAGATCAAAATAAATCAACCAACCAACCATTGGAAAGAGCCTTTAAGCATAATGTAGTGAAATTTTGAATTAGCTTGAGAGTTAGAAGACCTGAAATCCAGTCTCAGCTTGGGTCAGTCACTTGTGTACCCACAGAATTTTTATTAATTACCTCAGCATAACGAATTGCGGGGATATCAAAAGTACATGATGCGGTCCCAGATTCCCTGAAACTGGCCTTCTAGAGCAGAGAATACAATGGCAAAAACATGTGGTAGGAAGTGAAGGTGCATTGGTGGCACAGTGGTTAAGCGCTCGGATGCTAACCTAAAGGTCTGCAGTTCAAATCCACCTTCTGCTCCATGGGAGAAAGATGTGGCAATCTGCTTCCGTAAACATTACAGCCTTGGAAACCCTATGGGGCAGCTCTACACTGTCCTATGGGGTCACTATGACTCCATGACAGACGGTAGGAGGCAAGGGCTGACTGGCTGTGTGAGTGGTGTACAGAGCTATGGGAACACAGGGAGGAGCGAGGGGGCTGGAAAGGAGCTGTGGTGAGCTCGGGAAGGCTTTATGGAGCTACTGGCATTTAAACTGGATCTGGAAGGATCCAGTTATTATTTCTACATGGTCTCTTCCAGCAGCATGTTTGAGGTGACTGAACTGTAATTGTGGGAAGCCATTTTGCGAAGGCTTCAAGAGAGAGGGAGGAAGCCCAGGCTGAGGGGAGTATGCTACAGCCCCTTCCTCCTCAGAGTCTCCACTTCCCATCTGCTAACAGAAGTGTGGACTGAGGAGGTACCCTCCCAAGGCCCCCTAGCCCCAGCTTGACAGCCCAGGAAGTGGTTTCTTCACAGGTAACTTCCATCCCTACCAGCTCCCTGAGGGGCTTGGCTCCCTTCCTGTCAGGGCTACCTGGCAAAGCTTCAAGTTACTACTTTTGTCTTAATCCATGCCATTCAGAAATGAACCTCTGGGTTTCGCCATCTTCTACTTCTAAACACAGCCTCATTGATATTCAGCAAACCTTCCCGGCCTTCTGCTTTTTTGAATTCTGTGAGAAGACATTTCAATGAGTCTGAGCGGGAACAACTGAGAGTGGGACTCAGGTCTCTATTCACAGCCTGGGTGAGTTCTCACAAGGTTTCAGTCAGGAGGCTAAGCTGTTTAGATCCCCAAGGCATTGTCTCCCAGTTTCTAGGGGCCAGGCTGCCAAGTTCATGCAAGGTGCCGATCTCCTTCCTTTCACAGACCTACTTATTAGCAGCTTTCTTTCTTTCTTTTTCTTTTTCCTTTTTTTTTCCCTTCCAGGCCTATAGATACAATTATTAGAAATTCCTGGTTTTGTGCCCATATTGAAAGAAGGCCTGAATGGGTATGCTAAGGACTCGAAAGTGAGCCACTCTCCCTAACTCCAGCTTCTGTGGTTAATTAGATTTGGATGGCTTCAGAGGAGCAGCTGGAGTTTTCAGAAAATGGATGCGATAAAAAGGGACTATTCAAGGTATTTTGGAGGGGCTGTATAAAACAATGTAGCTGTGAAATGGGGTTTGGGAAATACAAGATCTGAGCAGAGGGGGGTGGGGAGGGCAGGCGTGGGGAGACAGGGCTGTACGTGAGCAGGCAGGAAAGTGCCAGGCCTGGGTGGCTTTGTTAAGATGGACGCTGTCATGCTATGCCCCACAGCAAGCCCTGAACCCCTGGGCAGCTCTGCCCTGAGCTTGGGTTGCAATACCAGCACAGCTGGTCAACACACACTCGAGCAGGTAAATTGGGAAAGATGGAGGTTAAACCTTGACTTGGGGTTCAAGGCCACTCTCCTTTGGCTGAACTATCAAAAGTTTATCAGAAAAAAAGTTTCTGTGGCAATGGCTTTGCCTGTAGGCAGAGTGGGTGGCCACCCACCTGCGGAGTCCAGACTTCAGAAACACCACACTCTCCCCTCCCTGCTTCGGAGAGAACTCGGCCCTACCTCGGAAGTGGCTGATGCCTGAAACTCTCCGCTTCCCCTGGCTTCTTTTAGTGTGATACCTTAAACTTGTTAAATATGTAAAGATCCCAAGGAGACTAAGTCTACAGCCACCGGCTAGCTGTGTGACTCTGGGCAAGTCACTTTGCCTGTTGATAATTTATAGTGAATGGCTTCATCTCTAAGACCAGGGAGTTGGTCTCAATTTGCTCAAAGAGGCTTGCCAGCTCTCACATCCACTTACTCACTCATGATCATGAAGAATATTAATAAAAAGGTTTTGAAGGAATGTGGGGAGATGGGCACAGAGGTGACAACTTTCTATCATTGCACTCATCAGCGGATGGCAGTTCGTATCCATGTGTCCAATGATCCAAGTTTTATGCCCCATGATCAGTGGTCTTAAGCGCTTCTGGGGGACAGTTATCAGGGGTGCTCGTGGGAGAAGCCAGGCATGAGGCAGTGGGATTTTTCTCCACAGAGGACTGATTAGGAAACCTTGTTCTAACCTAGCAGATTTCAAGTTCTTTCTAATTTTATTTTTATTTTTAATTATTAGAGTCTTTATTCAAATAATATTCTATATAGAGTCCCGGACTGTGGTGCTCAGAGAAGTATCGGGGGTCTGGTTGAAACGGAAGTGTACACCCAGGCTCTGCTTGGCTCACTCCCATTCTCACCTGGGAGGGTCCCTTGGGTCCATCTCCAGCGCTCTGGACCCTGCAGTATTGCTTAAGGGCCTCTACACACAACAAACCAGTTTCAGGAGATTACACTCTCCCATCTATTTTTTATATTCGGTTTCTCTCTAAGATTCCACTCAATAAAGTTGTAGAGGTCCCCTTTTCCTTCCTTCCTAACTCAGATAGCATCAATGTGTGGCAGGATGTCCAGCTGTGTAGGTGGAAGCTATGTGGAACCGACATGTGGTTGTTAAAATCAACATGCGCAACCAAAAAAAAAAAACAAACCCACTGCCATCGAGTTGATTCTGACTCATAGTGACCCTATACGACAGAGCAGATCTTTTACAGATGCAGACTGCCCCATCTTTCTCTCGCAGAGCGGCTGGTGGATTCAAATCGCTGACCTTTTGGTAAGCAGCCAAGCACTTAACTATTTCGCCACCAGGGCTTCTTCAGTGTGCCCAGGGACTGTCAAAGGAGCCCTGGGTGTAACAGTTAAGTGCTTGGCTGCTAATCAAAAGCTTGGCAGTTTAATCTACCCAGCAGCTCCTCGGGAGAAAGACCTGGCAATCTGCTTCCATAAAGATTACAGTCTAGGAAACCCTATGCGGCAGTTCTACTCCATCATATAGGGTCACTATGAGTCCAACAATAACAACAACAGGGACTGTCAAGGCCTAGAGAGAACCATGGTTTCAAATCATAACTTGTTCATCCCTTGAGCAAAAGCAGCTGACCACCTTCCACCAAAATCATTGCAGTGTATCCTGTGGGCTACTGGGGGTGAACGAGACACAGCCCCTTCTATTAAGGGATTTATAATCGAATAAGGAACAAAACACACACACACAATGATGGCAGTCCAGGGCAATGTTATCAGCACTGTATCAGAAGGACATGGAATGCTATTGGGTTTCAGAGCACTGTTAGCTGGGTGGTCTAAGAGGATAGACACAATAAGCTATTAAGTCTCTGGAGAGGAGAATAGCGCTGATGAGCGTAAGAGCTTGCTACATGCCATACTTTTTTTTTTTTTTTTTTTTTTAAGTTTAAATATTGGAAAGAAGAAAATGAAGAGAGAAGTGAAGAAATGAAGCGTGGGGGTGGATAGAGAGAGAGACTGCTTTGGACAAGTTTTCAACTTGTAACACTATAAAGTCCTCCTTTCCTGTTCAGAACACTGATGTTTTTAAACACTGCTCCTGTTATTGTATGCCATCAAGTTGGTTCCGATGCACAGAGGCCCTATATCACAGAGTAGAACTGCCCCATAGGGTTTCCTAGGCTGTAATCTCGCTATGAGTCGGAATCGACTCGACAGCAACAGGTTTGGTTTTTGGTTTAATCTTTATGGGAGCAGATCGCCGGGTCTTTTCTCCTGTGGAGCGGCTGATGGTATTGAACCGCTGACCTGTATCACTGCACCACCAGGGTTCCTTGTCTGCTCTTAGTCCTCTTCTATTCAGTCATGTGCGTGCCCTTTCTCTCTGTGGCATATTTTCAGGTTGTTAGCTTCTAAAAGACAAGAATTGTGGGAACTTATTTCAATAAATCAGTCAACAATGCAAGTGTTTGCCTTTCCTTGGAAACCAGATCCCCAGCGGGAAGTCTTTAGGCCAACAGGACACACGCTAAGCAACCACTAGTCTGTGTTAGCTGCTGGGGGCGGGGGTACACGAGGGAGTACCCATAGGACATGGCCCCTGTCTTCAGAAATGGGTTGTTTGGGAAGTCAAGACTAACCTACCAGAAGCTTTTAGAAAACAGTAAATTCCTAAACTCTGTGGTGTTGACTATGAATATAACTAGCACTGAAGATTTGAGTGGCTAGAGAGTATTTTGAGGGAGTGGGCTGAGAAGAGCTAGGCTCTGCAGAATATTGAAGAATTAGGAGAGAATAATAATCAGGTTGGTAGCATTGAAGAGTCCCTGGCTGATGCAAATGGTTAACATGCTTGGCTGCTACCGAAAGGCTGGATGTTCAAGACCACCGGCAGTGTCTCGGAAGAAAGGCCTGGCAATGTATTTCTAAAATATCAGCCATTGAAAACCCTATGGAGCACAGTTTTACTCTGAGACACATGGGGTCACTATGAGTTGGAATCGGCTCTATGGCAAATGGTTTTTTAGTAGCTACTAAGTGCCTAGACTTTTGTCCTAGATATTGTGGTAGTAGAAGTCCTCGATAGAAAGAAGTAGAAGACCATTGAGTCACTTTCTGTTATTGTTGTTGTTTTTTTTTTTTTTTTGGTGGGATTGAGGGGAAGGGTATAATAAACCCGGGAAGCCACCATTAACCAATTGAAGGGAGCATATAGACGCCCTATTGGGTTCTGTGTTTTCAGCAATGGCAGTGCAGACATGGGGGAGACCTGTATGGGATTGAGGAGGCCTCGAGGTGGAAGTGCACTTTGATGATGAAGGGGATTGAGAGAAATGGAAAATCAAACAGAGGAAGATTAACAAGGAAGGGAGGAGGTGGAAGGAAGCCTGAGCAAAGGTCTAGAGGCAGGTTCAGAATGTCTGGGGTAAAATGAAGACATGTGATAGGAGTGGAAGGTGGGAGAAAAGCATGAGAGAAATCTGGGCCAAGATTTTCAGTCACAACTGCATGTGTGTTTGGAAACAGGGGGCCTTGAATTCCAAGCTAAGAGATTGGAACTTTATCCTGTAGGTGAGGGAAGCTCTTTTTGGATGGAGAGGCTGAGCCCCTATCATTTCTTCAGTTGGAAAGCAGCTCTTGCTGGTGGTCGGGCAGCAGAAACACACGCAAGGGTGCTCTGCTTGATTCTGTGGGGCACAGACGTAGGAAGGAGCTGGAAGCGCTCGACATAATTTGCTCTCTCTAGGCTGCTGTCTCGTTTGGGAGAAGCGAAGCTTCCTCCTCTGCACGCAGTGATTGCTGGCCCAAAATAGCCCTGCACCTGCTCTAAGATGCCTGCAAGATAATTTCAGCCTCCAAGGAAACTGCCCTGATTGGTATTGATTTTTCATGACCTCCCTCCAGGCAAACACCTGGAGATAAGCACCTGATCACAGAGGTGCACCCTGGAGAGCTGAGGTATGCAGCCCGCCTGCCCAGGGAGACCACTCCTTATCTCCTCCCAGAAGAAGGGACGCCCAGTGCTGGGGCCTCCCGCCCTCAGGTACTTGCCACAGGGTTAGCCATTAACTGTCTAAGGCAGAGGGCCTGGGAAAGAGGAGGGAGTAGAAGCCCAGAGCCCATGGCCTTGGGGAGGCATTTTGGAAGAAAGGCTCAAAGTATGGACCTGCCTGTGAGCTCTGCTTCACGATCTGATCTTGAACCATCTTTCCAGCTTATTTTCCCCCTCTACCCAGTCTTCCATTTCAGCTCAAATCAGACCTTTAAAAAGGCTTTGCTTTACACATGCCTGGAGTCCTCTTCTTGCTCTGCTCATCTCTTCAAATGCTTCCCTTTCAGGTCAAATATCATCTTCTCCATAAATCCAGCTGTGGCCACCTATGTGCAGAAAGATCCAGGGAACTTGAGAGAAGCACAGACAACTGGCTGAAAAATTGGGAACTGTTACAGACAGATCAATGAGCATACTCATCATATGCCAGACATACGATTGATGCCTGTAGTATTAAAACACTATAAAAAAAATGTACATCTGATCCTCTCCAAAACTCTAGGAAGTAGGTGTAGGTATTACTATTTCCATTTTATAGGTGTTCAATAACTTGCCTAGAAGTCCCTGGTTTTGTAAATGGTTAACGCATTCAGCTGCTAACCAAAAGGTTGGAGGTTTGTAGTCCACCCAGCGTGCCTCAGAAGAAAGGACGGGTGATCAACTTCTGAAAAATCAGCCTTTGAAAACCGTCTCTAGGACATTTCTACCCTGACATACATGAGGTCGCCATGAGTCAGAGCCGACTCGACAGCAACCGGTTTTAGTAACTTGCCCAAGTCCATACAGCTAGTAAGTGGTAGAAGCCACGCTTGAACCCAGGATTCAAAGCTCACCCTTTTTTCTCTGTGTTGTGTCATTTGCTCACACATTATGCATTTAATTATTGGGGGTGGGGCAGAGGTTATTGGAATCAAGTCAAGTTTTATGTCACTGTGTTTTATAATGTTTCTCTGGTGGGCAATTGGAGCTCTGAGGATTCTTATTAATATCCCCACCTAACAGAGATTCATCTGAAACCAAGCATGTACCACTTCCAGAAGAGTCACATGAGATGGTGTACATGAAGTCACCTTTCACAGTGTCTTGCACATAACAGGCTCCCAAAAGGAACAGCCCCATAGGAGTGGCTGTAGGAACAGTAAGAGGTTTGGGTACTTGTTCTTCATGGAAATGAAGCTCCAGCAGCAGGAACAAAAAGAGGCTGAGGCATCATCTGTCACAACAGTAAAACCAGGCTCATGTCCAAGCGTCATCCATCACTGGCCACATAAACCTATTAGAGAGTGTGGCTGCAAAAGTAATCGATGCACTTGGTAAACAGGCTTCAGCCAGGGAAAAAAAAGCTCGTTTCTAGTGTTTCTTCCCTTTCCAAAGCAGACCATCCATTGTAATTCAGTCACTCTGGCAAAGTTTTGGAGATTTAAATGTGAGGAGCTCCTGGGTGGTGCAAACAGTTAATGTGCTCTGCTGCTAACTGAAAGGTTGGTGGTTCAAGTTTACCGAGGCACCTCAGAAGAAAGGCCTGGTAATCTACTTCTGAAAAAATCAGCCATTGAAAACCCTATGGAGCACAGTTCTACCTTGGCACACATGAGTTCACCATGAGTCTGAGCCAACTCTACAGCAACTGGTTTTATTTTTTTATTTTTATTTTTTTAGTGTGGAGTCCTCATATTGGCACTTCATTGAGGACAAAGGATAGACAACTAGACATTTCTCTCTCTAGCTCTCTCTCGACTTCAGAGAGTTTAATTTCTTCTTAAATTGAAGACATGTACAATTAGCTACCTTGATTGAGAAATTACATGGCCCTTGCCTGCTCCTCTGTGCTGATTCACACACGTTGCCATGTCTCCAAGGAGACTTCTGTGCATCTGTGGTTGCCACAAGCCCCAGGTCTCAGAGCTGGGGGCTTTCTAGAAGTTTCTTGAGATGTGGCAGGGTCCAAGCCTTTCACCAAAGTGTGAAAACAGCTTTCTCCCCTCAAGACTTTGCCAGCCCACTGAGCCAGTCTCTTCCCTCGCACACCTCAGAACTTGAGCCCCAGGAGCATTACTCTCCTCAGTCAGGTCACCTGTGGTGTCTCTTCCCTCTTCTTGATTGTTAGCTGCAGAGAAGGAGGAGGAGGGATAAAGGAGGGGGAGGGATGAAGGAGGGGGAGAACCCAGATCCACAGACTCTGGGCTGTTCTTTTTTCTCCTCTTGCTCCTCCTCCTAATTCCACTCTATTTCCCCCTCAAGTTCTGTCCTAATAGCAGCAAAAGGAAAGTATGAGTCCCAAGCCTACTGCCTCAGGACAGAGTGTCTGAGGGTCTGAGAGAGAAAACCTGCTCATCCTAGAGCTGACAAGTAGCTGCTCCTTCAGGGTTCCCTTCTTGACTCTGTAGCTCTCCCTCTCCTCATAACTGCAGGGCCCAGCCTCTGCAACATCCAGAACCGAAGCCCCTACAAGAGGTGGATTAACTAGTAAGCAAGGTATGCACGAGCTTACTTGTATTTCCTTACTAATCTGTAGTGCACAATTTCACCACAGATTACTAAGTAAACACAAGTAAGTCTGTGCGTATCTTGCTTATTGGGTAATCTGTCCCTGCCCCTACCTTTCTAGAATGTATATAAACCTGATTAAACAAGGAAGCAAACCAAATCCCCAGGCCAGAGTCCCTTGCCCCACATCATTTTCGCTCCTGGGTAGCAGCACCTGGTGTCCACGTGGTCGTCCAGCTGAGTGCCAGGCTCCGGGCTCCCACCATCTTGATCCTGGCTCCGGGCTCCCACCGTCTTGATCCTGCTGGGTAACTTCTTGCACCTGCTCCGAAGACCTGGTACAGAACTCCGCTTTCCAAATGAGGCTGGCCCATCATCCCAATCTCTGAGGGGACTTTGAAAGCAATTTGACCGAGACATCACCCAGAGATTCTGATTCAGTAGGTCTGTATTTTTTTTTTAAGCTCCGGCCTGATTCTAGCAACAGCCAGTCAGGTTTCAGGGCCGCTGATCCAGACCACTAATTATTATACCTTTCCTAATCCATATCTTGATCTCTGTGTTTCCAGACTTCTGGCCTATGTTTGATTTCCTTCAGCTATGACCTTAAGGAAAACCAACTTTTTGGTTTCAGATTTGACCACTTCTCACATTTTCCCTGGTTCTGACCCCACATCTCATTAGTCTAATTTGTCACTGTCTGTGCTAATGTGACAGATTTCTTCCACAGCATCTGTAGGTGGAACCGATCACACTCTAGAGACATTCTGTAAATAGGATAAAAGCCTGTTGAATGGGCTCTGCTGGTTAACCAGCACCCCTATACAGTGATGATTATTGAAAATATAATAATCATAGTTATAATAGTAGCCTCTCATAGGAAACAAAGCTGTTGCATATCCATTATCTCACTGACTACCAATAAAAGCCCTAAAAAACACTGGTGTTACTCCCATTGTACAGATTTGTAAACTGAGACTTGGAGAAGGTAAGGAACACGCTCAAGGATTCATAGGCTCCATCTTACTGGACTTTTTGAGTGCCACACTGAGCACGCTTTGGGTTTTGGCACATCTTAATGTAGTCTGAAGTCTAATGTGTCCACAAAGCTCTTACCACCTCCCCCTCAAGGCCGTCACAAACACCCTTGGGTCCTGGACAGCAGTCCTGGACATTCCCCGATGTCTCTGCCCCAGTTATGTTTCAGTCTCTATCCTTTGGTCTTCTCTTTGCCTCTGATCTCTCTGTCTCCTGTATTCAGCTACTCCCTAAAACCTGGTTGGGATTTACCCCTGTGGGTCTCCCTGATTCTTGCTTCCTAGAGAGGTAAGCTTGACTTAACTTGGCTGGGCTCACTGATCAGCCCACCCAGTGACCTGAGATGGGTGGAAGCATTCAGAATACAAGTTTAGGGATTTGGTAGCCAGGTATTCTGACTGAAGTCTGGGTAAGTCTTATGTAGGCCCTGATTTAGTGCATAGTGAGTGTGGGTCATTGTGCTCCCTAGCTGTTATGGATTGAATTGTGTCCCCCAAAATGTGTATCAACTTTGCTAGGCCATGATTCCCAGTATTGTGTAGTTATCCTCCATTTTGTGATCTGATATGATTATCCTATGTGTTGTATATCCTAAGCTCTATGATGTTAATGATGCAGGATTACAGGCAGTTTTGTTAATGAGGTACGACCCAATCTACAGGATTAGGTTGTATCTCGAGTCAATCTCTTTTGAAATATAAAAAAGCGACGTGAGCAGAGAGGAGAGGGACCTCCTACCACCAAGAAACAAGAGCCAGGAGCAGAGCGTGTCCTTTGGCCTCGGAATCCCTGTGCTGAGAAGTTCCTAGACCTGGGGAAGATTGACGACCAGGACCTTCATCCAGAGCCAGCAGAGAGAGAAAGCCTTCCCCTGGAGCCGGTGCCCTAAATTCGGACTTCTAGCCTCCTAAACTGTGAGAGAATAAATTTATGTTTGTTAAAGCCAACCACTTGTGGTATTTCTGTTATAACAGCACTAGATAACTAAGATACTAACTAGCCAAAAATACCTGTCCTCTCCAACCTCCTCTGGCAGCCAGAAAAAGATTCTCTTACATCTGTGTGGGATTAAAGTCATTATCAGTATCATATGGGTTGTCCTTTATTGAACACTTTCGTCACGCCAGCCCTGTGTTTTGCATATACTGTCTCCCTGGAAAGGGGATATGATCATGCCCATTTTACAGACTAGGACTTTTAGACTCAGATTCATACAGAAATCCATCAGCACTCCCTGCCACTGGTCAAAGAACCAGGACATGAAGGAGCTTTGTCTCTACCCCTCATCTCAAATGTTTTTTCTATGATATTATCTCTCCTCAGTTCCATCAATAAAGGATCCATTTAAGATACCCTACTTCTTTGAACGACCACCATCTGTCCGTTTGTCATACTGTGGTGGCTTGCATGTTGCCATGACGCTGGAAGCTATGCCACCAGTATTTTAAATACCAGGAGGGTCACTCATGGTTTCAGCAGAGCTTCCAGACTAAGACAGACTAGGAAAAAAGGGCTGGCAATCTACTTTTGCAAATTAGCCAATAAAAACCTTATGGATCACAACAGAATATTGTCTGATATAGACAAATCACTAGAACGAATATCATGTTTGGTAAACCAGGCCCAACAAAAATGAGGGAAAGCCTCAGTGAGATGGATTGACACAATAGGCACGACAATGGACTCGAACAAAGCAACTATCATGAAGATGGCACAGCACAGGGCATCGTTTTGTTCTTTTACACCTAAGGTCATCATAAGTAGGAGCTGACTTGACGGCAACTAGCCACACTTCTTTGAAAAAATAGCATGGGAGGGATCAGTCACTGACACCCTTAAATGAGTTTTCTTAGTTGATTCTTCCCAGTACATGTGGTTGAAAATCCTTTGGGACTTTGATAGGGGTAATAAGGAGCCCTGGTGGCGCAGTGGTTAAGTGCTCGGCTGCTAACTGAAAGGTCGGTGGGTTTGAACCCACCAGCTGCTCTGTGGGAGAAAGATGTGGTAGTCTGCTTCCATAAAGATTACAGCCTAGGAAACCATATGGGGCAGTTCTACTCTGTCCTATATGGTCATATGAATTGGAATTGACTCGACGGCAACAGGTTTGGTTTTTGGTTTGGTTTAAGTTGGTTATAATTTGGAGGTTGAGCTACTTTGTAGAACAGCAGATCCCATAGGGCACTTGGTAGGGAGGGCTTTGGGTGGGCAGCACACAGCATGAAATCCAGAGAACTTCATCTCCTTTCTAATTTCACCTCATCTGGCCATATCCATAGAAATTGTCTTTTACCACAATAGTAGCTTTACCAGGGCATTTGACGTCCTGACCCTTCTAGATAACCCAGTGTCTCCAGCTCTGGGGACCTGTCTCTTACTCCACAAGATAGAACTCAGGTATCCCTCTGAGATCCAAGGACATGCTTAAGTGCTTGTCTGCTCCACTGGACTGGGAGCCTCCACGTGTCAAAACTGTCCCTAACATTGTTTATCTCTTATGTTAGTCACACAGTAGATACTACTCAAGATGGTTGAAGTGTTAAGTGGAAGGATGAATCCCAGTTACCTTTGCTACCAGCAATCACCCAGAAGCCAATGCATCAAGACCCTGCTTATTTCTCAAGGTTCTTTAGAAATCAACCCGCTCCTGTTGTCTAGAAGCTTTGTTGATTGATTCACTGGGGATTCTTGAAGCCTATTGATTCAGTAAATAGAATGCTAACAAGTTGGACTGGGGAGCCAGGAATATCAATAACTTAGATAAGCTTGAATCAGCGACTTCTACTGGTTATAGCTGAGGCAATTTGTCTTTATATTTACTTAGCATTGATGTTAAAGAGAACAATTAGTCATTCACTTTCTAGCTTACCTCATCCCTACTCCCTCCAAAAAATTACCTCAAGGACCTTCAAAATTCTAGAGAAGAAACTTGGAGTTTTGCCTCTTTTACATAGGGAAGGAGATCAATTGAGCACAAATTCCCTCCATCATCTCTATTCCTTGTTTGTTTCTTGGAAGATCCCCCATTCATCTTGTTAAAAAATCTTTTTAATCTCAGAAAGGAAAAACAAAAAACAATTAGTAACTTGTTTAACTTGCCCATTGAACATAAACTTCTAGGATTTCAGAGTAAAACCAGCCTAAAGCAGCCATGTTGTTTCTGTTGTTAGGCACTGTCGAGCCAGTTCCGACTCATAGCAACCCTATGTACAACAAAATGAAACACTTCCAGTCCTGTGCCATTCTCACTATCATTACTGTGTTAGAGCCCATTGTTGCAGCCACTGTGTCAATCTGTCTCATTGAGGGTCTTCCTCTTTTTCACTGACCCTCTACTTTACCAAGCATGATGTCTTTCTCCAGGGACTGGTCCCTCCTGATAACATGTCTAAAGTACGTGAGACCAAGTCCACCATCCTAAGTTCTAAGGAGCACTCTGGCTATACTTCTTCCAAGACAGGTTTGTTCATTCTGGCAATCTGTGGTATATTCAATATTGTTTGCCAAGACCGTAATTCAAAGGCATCAATTCTTCAGTCTTCCTTATTCATTGTCCAGCTTTCACACGCATATGAGGCGATTGAAAATACCATGGCTTGGGTCAGGCACACCTTAGGCCTCAAGGTGACATCTTTGCTTTTTAACACTTTAAATAGGCCTTTTGCAGCTGATTTGTCCAATGCAATACGTCATTTGATTTCTTGACTGCTACTTCCCTGGGCATAGATAGTGGATCCAAGTAAAATGAAATCCTTGAGAACTTCAATCTTTTCTCTGTTTATCATGATGATGATTATTGGTCCAGTTGTGAGGATTTTGGTTTTCTTAATGTTGAGGTGTAATCCATACCGAAGGCTGTAGTCTTTGGTCTTCATCAGTTAAGTGCTTCAAGTCCTCTTCGCTTTCAGCAAGCAAGGTGTGTCATCTGCATAACGCAGGTTGTTAATGAGTCTTCCTACAATCCAGATGCAGCGTTCTTCTTCATATAGTCCAGCTTCTCGGATTATTTGCTCAGCATACAGATTGAATGAGTATGGTGAAAGGATACAACCGTGACACACACCTTTCCTGATTTTAAACCACGTGGTATCCCCTTGTTCTATGCACAGGTTCTGCATGAGCACAATTAAGTGTTCTGGAATTCCCATTCTTCACAATGTTATCCATAATCTGTTTTGATCCACAGAGTTGAATGCCTTTATATAGTCCATAAAACACAGATAAACATCTGCCATAGGAAGACTGATACAAAGGGTCAGATAATCCAGGTGTCTATGTTTAGTCTTAGAAGATTGTTTAAGAAGAAAATCACCAGTCATAGCCTTCATGTGTGCCTACCACAGTAAGACTCTCTCAGATACTCTCATTTTCTTGGTACCCAGGCCCAGAATACCTCCAAACCTAATGTGTGCTCTTCTTTCCATCTTGCTGAGGCTTAACCATGTGGTAGAAACAAAAACCATTCATGGCCCCAGTCACAAGAGATAATAATGCATACATGGATAATTAAGAGATGACTGCAATTTCAATCTCTAAATTCTGTCTGGGACTGTAGGAGAATTGCATTATACTAGCTCATGGGGCATCCCAATCATAAATATTTGCTATAACACAATTGAGTGATAAGGTGAATGTAACTTTTCCATCTTCCCAAAGAACTGGACCGTATCAGAGCTGTAATATTTATAGAAGTCCCAAATTTTCTGCATTTCATCAGTTTAACATCATTCCTTCTTTGTATGCCTAATTCAACTATATCCCACATTGTAGAGTTTTTTTTCAATTCCTTGCGTATATGGTCCTCCCTCCAGATTTGGTTTATGTTGTTTCCTCTTCCTGGAATAACTTATTCCTCCTTTGCTTACTTCTTGACCCCCTTGACTGTCACCCCCTTTTACCTTATTACCTTCTCTCAACCTTAGATCCCAGTTCAACTGTCCCTCTCTCAGGGAAGATTGTTCTGACTCTACAGCAGCCTAGATGTGAGCTCCCTCTTACCTGTTCTCACTGCTCCTTGTATTTTCCTTTGATACCATTTGTAAATAAACATTTATGACTACTTGGCTAATGTCTGTCATCCCCACCAGATTGTAAGCACCATAAGGGCAGAGACCATATCTGTCTTTACACATCATTTTATCCCCAGCATCAGCCCTAGTGCCTAGGTAAATAATTGTTGAAAGACAGACAGACAGAAAAATAGAAAAGACAAAAGGACAAAGGAGAAAGAAATTAAAGTATCAGCTTTAAAGTTTGGTGCACTTTCTCTGCCTCTTCCTTCTTTTTAGGTGATGGATGGACATGTCATGAACTATTTCCTCTCTGTCTAAAAAGGGAAAACTTGTTCTCCGAACAGAGGATCATCAGATAGAACAGGTGTGTTGGGGGTGCAGGTGCCAGTGGTAGTTGTGTTGTCCCGTCTCTAGAAGCACCTTCCCCACATGCTGTCTCAGTGGCGCTATTAGTCAGGACCTAACTCAATGTTTACCTTTTCCTTGGAGTCTTCCCTGGTGACTGAAGTCCTCATGAATGAGTACTGTTTGCAGACTTTCAAAGCACATCTTTGTCACATCAGAGAAACTTGGGGTTTGAATGGCCAGGCTCATGTCTCACCCAGTGCAGGAACTCCTCCACTTCAGCCCTTCCCTGAGTGACGCACAGACCACCAGATGCCATCGTGTCAGCTCTGACTCATGATGACCCCACGTGCGTCATAGTAGAACTGTGCTCCACAGAGTTTTCAGTGGTTGATTTTTTGGAAATAGATTGCCAAACCTTTCTTCCAAGATGGCTCTGAATGGACTCCAACCTCCAATCTTTTGGTCAGTAGCTCAGCTTGTCAATTGTTTGCAGCCAGGGACTCCAGCCTCAGGACAGCACCCTTTTTTGTCAGATGACTCTGTTGTAGATGGGCAAGTGTCATGGATTGAATTGTGTCCCCAAAAAAAATGTGTGTAGCAACTTGGCTAGGTCATGATTCCCAGTACTGTATGATTGTGTAATCTGATGTGATTTCCTTATGTGTTGTAAACTCTATCACTATGATGAGATTATATGTGATCTCCTTATGTGTGGTAAATTCTATCACTGTGATGAGGTTATACTGATGAGATTGAAAAGATTAGATAGTGTCTTAATGCAATCTCTTTTGAGATATAAAAGAGAGAAGCGAGCAGAGACACATGGGAACCTCATACCATCAAGAAAGCAGCGCCGAGAGCAGAGCGTGTCCTTTGGACCTGAGGTTCCTGCGCTGAGATGCTCCCAGACCAAGGAAAGACTGATGCATTACAAGGACCTTTCTCCAGAGCCAATAGAGAGAGAAAGCCTTCTGGAGATGATGCCCTGAATTTGGACTTGTAGCCTACTGGACTGTGAGAGAATACATTGCTCTTGTTAAAAGCCAACCACTTGTGGTACATCTGTTAGAGCAGCACTAGATGACTAAGACAGTGAGGGAGGGTTCCTTATGTTGAAATCCTGAAGATCCCGTGTCTTGATCCCATTAATGTTCCCCAGATCCCTCATAGGCTATTTACTCCTCCTTTCTCATCACAGTCCTTCTGACAGTTGGATAGAGTTGTTACACCTGCTCCCTTCCTCACACCCTAGTCCCACCCTACCCCCATAGTGTCCTCCGTAGTTCTCTGTGTCATGTATGTCACATCTCATAGATTGCAAGCTCCCGGAGGCAACAACTTTCCTTTCACCTGTTTATACCCTTCTCAAACCCACTACTTGTCTGGAAACACAGTAGGCATTAAAGATTTGTTGAACCATGAGGGCATAAGTAGAGTGGGGAGTCCGCGCATGGTGCAAATAGTTAACGCGCTCTCTGTTAACTGAAAGGTTGGAGACTCGAGTCCAACCTGAGGTGCCCCGAAAGAAAGGCCCGGTGACTGCTTCCAAAAAATAAGCCAGTGAGAACCCTTTGGAGCACAGTTGTACTCTGACACACATAGGGTGGCCATGAGTCAGAGTCGGCTCAAAGGAAAATTTTGTTTTTTCTTTGGAAGTGGAGTGGAGAAGGGCTACGGTGGGAAAAAGGACATTCAACTGGAGACCAGGAAGGATAGTATTTCCTGCTTTTCCCAGTTTTGGCAAAGGTAAATCAATCAGTGTCAAGATTTTCTACTGCCCCATATTAGGCCCCTATTTTTTCCAATAAAGAAACATGAAACATTCAGGTGGTAGGAAAAGAGGAGATTACTTTTCCGGCAACTGGTACCAGAATAAAAGACCAAAGAGAACTCTCATTAGAAAGCCATAGAAACTGAGAAGACAAAGACAATGAGACACACAGAAGAAAAGACAAAGAAGGAAGGAGAATAAAGGACGAGATGGTGTGGGGTTGGGAGCGTGGCCCGGCCAGGAGCACCGAGATTTCTCTGGTATCCTCCTCCATCTCAGTCCCTGAGGACGCATTAGGTTTAATGCAGAAAATGACTGACAAATTACTAGGTCACTGAGTGTGAAATTTATATTTTTTGCTTCTTGCTTTCTCTCATCCTATAATTGTATCGACCTAAACAGTAAAAATATTGCTATTGTCTTCTTTATTATGGCGCCTCTGAAAAGGGAACTGTTGTGTCTCAGGGGATTATTGTTTTTCCTTGATAAATCTTTTTCTTGCGATAAATAAATCTCCTAATAGGGTCTTATTTAAATAACACTGTGCTGGGACTAAGGCAGAAATCACAAGATGAACCATTAAGCCTAGTAATAGGAAAATGGTGTGCGTCAGCGGCATCACCCATCCTGAGAAGCCACATCAATTAGGCATCTAATGTGTGACCCATCACATAAACCAGCCGAGCCACACACCCCTCATGCTTCCACTATCGATTGTTGCCCAGGTATTTGGAATTAAACAGAGCCTCCTAATTACCAGGCGCACAGAGCTGGAGCAGTCCAGCCGTCAGCAGACTGAACTGTGGTCTCTTCCCGAGGAATTTCCCGTGTTGTGATGAACGTGCTGTCCCTGTGACCTTGAGCTATGAGTGTGTTTGTTTTATAATCAACCCTGTCTGAGCATGAGGGTGTTTGTGGGAATCAGAGGAATCAGAACTAGCAACTGTGCAGTGCATGTCAATGAGATACGTTGTGATTTCTGGGGCTTTCTCCAGGTTAGTATTTAGTGATATTTGTTCACTTTGGAGAAAATATTCTAAACTCATTTCTCACATATTTCTCTGGCTATTTGGCCACCTCTGGCCGTGGGCTCTTTCCCTGCCCTGAACCCTTTAAGTATGTTGTCAGTCTCACTCTCTCCTCTTTGTTCCAGGGTATGCATTTTGTCTTTTAAGCTCTGTTGCGACTGTCTTAGCTTATTTTGCTGTTGTCTTAAATCTTCTTTGATGCCCAGCAAAGGTTTGGACACATAGTAGACTCTCACCGTGGTTGTTGTTGGTAGGTGCTGTTGAGTCAACTGTAACTCATAGCGACCCCATGTGACAGAGGAGAACTACCCCATAGGGCTTTCTAGACTGTAATCTTTGCAGGAAAAGATTGCTAGGTCTTTGTCCGGCAGAGTCAATTGCTGGGTTCGAACCACTACCCTTAAGCCAAGTGCTTAACCATTACGCCACCTAAGGGCTCCAACGACACTCACAGCACAGCTGATAATACTGATTCTTTTCAAGAATTCTGATTTCTTATACTACTTTAAGCAGTCATTGTTTCCCACCATTGATGGATTTATACACTGCCTTTTGCCAAATTACGGAGGTGCATGAAATACTTAGAGATGGCTTGCAGGTCCCCTGGCATTTTCATTTAGTTAAGTTATGCCTAGTTAGTTCTCTTAATCTTCTTCTGTGTTCCACTTCTTGCCTTTTAATTTTTTACAATCTAGAGATGACAGCACCTGGGATAATTCAAGGGAAACATTTGGGGAAATGCCCAGGAGAGTGCTGTAACCAGGATGGGTTCCGTTTGTGCAGGCTTCCCCTTCTCACTGCATTCACTGCACAGTGTGTCAGAATGGAAACGCCCAGTGCAACCTGCAGACGGCTGTTCTTGCCTATCTCTGCTTGACTTTTGCCATGTTCTGGAACGGACTTGCCGGTCTACTGCCTAGGAGGCCCACTGATATATTTCCATTTGTACCCAGGAGGAGGTGGCCAGTCAAACGAAACACAGAACAGGGAAAAGGGGATTGTTAGCCAACATTTTTAAACAACAGACTCTGTTTCTATGCCCGCAACATGGCCAATGGGCCCTAAATGTTACTTTTGGTACATACAGGGTTCTCATGTGACTGCAAAGGGGGGTAGATCTGCCTTAGAACATCTCTCTGCACTCCCACTATGGAACTTTTCTCCTATTTGGTATAATCCCCAGGCGGAATCATGTGTTTTTGATCAAGCGAAGCTTCCCAGTGAACTGATAGTGCTTCCAAGTATGATCTGCTGTGTCCAAATGGACAGGGAACATGAAGCACCTTTTAAAAACAAGAAACTAAAATGAACTATAGAGACATTGGGCATAACACAGTGAAATCCCATTATAAACCATCTCAAGATAGCATGGCTTGTGCTACAGGTCCAACCTGTTCTCCTGGATCAAAACAGGGTCATCAATGACACAAGAGGCCAGCAGAAGCCAGAAGCAAGTCAAAACTTCTGAGACAGCATTCCAGTCAGTTGCTGCTGAATAGTCATGTAAAAGAAAAGCAGAACCATACCCAAAACCCATTCCAACTCATATCGACCCTAGAGGACAGAGTAGAACTACCCCATAGGGTTTCCAAGACAGGTAAATCTTTATGAAAGCAGACTGCCACATCTTTCTCCTGCAGAGCAGCTGGTGGGTTTGAACCACCAGCCTTTTGGTTAGCAGCCAAGCACTTAACCATTGTGCCACCAGGGCTCCTATGTAGAGCCATACAACTGGTGTGAATGTGGAGGAAGTGGAACGTGTCATGATATAGGGAACAGATGCTTGAGGTCCACTCACAGAGCCTGGGCTATCATTCTTTCCTCACCTCCTATGGTGCAGTCCTGGGCAACTCACTCAACTCTCTGGGCCATGGTTTCCTTATTTATAAATTGGAGTAAATCATTACTGCCCTACCCATCTCCCACGCTGGTTATGAAGCACATAGAATTATAGCAGTTTGGAACTGGAAAAGACTTTTTGGGTCTAATAATCTGTTATAGATGAAGCTGTCAAGGTCCAGAGATGTCAAGACGATGTAGTGAAACCGGGGATTTGAAAGAAACAGTAGAGACCATGATCATAACCATGGGCATAGGATGTTTGAACTAGAAGTGACCTTGGAGATGATCTGGTACAATATCTTTGTTTTACAGCGAGGAAACTGAGGCCCAGAGAGGGAGCGAGATTAGAAGATTAAAGGAGAAACTGGGTTTGCTGCTTGGGTGTTGGGACCTCTGGTCATCTAATCCAAATAAGATGAGCTACGTGCAAGGGTTCTGAGAACTCTAAGCTTATTTGTTGTCGTCGAGTGCTGTTGAGTTGATTCTGACTCCATACCCACCCTATAGGACAGCAGAACTGCCCTATATGGTTTCCTAGGGTGAAGTCTTTATGGCAGCAGACTGCCACATCTTTCTCCCGGAGCCAGTGGTGGGTTTGAACAGCTGACCTTTCGGTTAGCTGCTTAGTGCTTAATCATTGCACCACCAGGGCTCCTTCAAACATTTATTTACATGTACATAAATGTGTAAGAGCACTAAACACTGTCAGTGCACGTTTCAAACCTTGTTAATAATTTCCATAAACATCTCACAAACCAGGATTTCTCACTGAAGTCATGTAATACATAGCTGTCACCTATTTGGGGCTTCCTGCAGGCTCCGGGGCCAGTGTAGCTCCAGGTCTGTTGGAGGACTTGGGCAAACTTCTGCAGGACAAATGTCCCAGTGCCCTAGATGGCTTCTAGACTGCACTGTGGGTGAGTTAGGGAAGATCTGGGGCTGGGGAAAGTGGATGATGATGAGTGGGGGTGAGGATAAGGAATCACTGCCAAGATGATGGCAAAAAGCTTGCACTCACTGAAATCTTCTTACTGCCTATTATGTGCCGCCCACCCAGTGCAAGGTGCTGTGGGAGGACAGAGATAAGACTTCTGTTTTTCAGGGAGTTCACAGATGTGTGGGTATGGGGCAAGTGGGCTGGGGCCCACAGAAGAATGGGCTATGACCCAAAGCAAAGCTTGAAAGATGCTGCAGTAGAGGTAAAAGTTCTAAAGGACATGAAGGTTGAAGACAAAAACTCTGAATGTTCTTGTGAGGAGTAAGTCCTCCGGACAAGCTAGGCAGCTGTCATGGATTGAATTGTGTCCCTCAAAAAAATGTGTGTATCAGTTTTGTTGGGCCAGGATTCTCAGTACTGTGTGATTGTCCCCCATTTTGTCATCTGATGTGATTTTCCTATGTGTTGTAAATCCTGCCTCTATGATGTTAATGAGGGGGGGTGGGCGGCAGTTGTGTTGATGAAGCAGGACTCAATCTACAGGATTGGATAGTGTCTTGAGCTGGTTTCTTCTGGAATATAAAAGAGGGAAGCAAGCAGAGAGACAGGGGGACCTCATGCCACCAAGAAATCAGTGCCGGGAGTACAGCACATCATTTGGACCCAGGGTTCCTGCATGGAGAAGCTCCTATCCAGGGGAAGACTGATGAGAAGGACCTTTCTCCAGAGTCAACAGAGAGAGAAAGCCTTCCCCTAGAGCTGATGACTTGAATTTGGACTTTTAGTCTACTTTACTATGAGGAAATAAATTTCTCTTTGTTAAGGCCATCTACTTGTGGTACTTCTGTTATCGCAGCACTAGATAACTAAGACAGAGGCCATGGTTTTCTCTGGTCCACTCCCTGCAGGCATTTTTAGACCTCAGAATGAACCACCACCCTCACTGAGGCCTGATATTTGTCAGCAAGGTTAAAAAGATACAATTAGCCACTTAGGCTGGGGGTATAAAGTAGCTGGGCGAGGAAGTTTTCTTAATCTCCTCAGCTATGGTACAGGTGGTGCACACATAGCGTAAGCTTACCATCTACCTAAGTGGACCTACCTTGCATGGGGGAGACCGGCAGTAGCTAGGGTTCTATTTAAGCCCCTCACCCATGACACAAAGTGGGGTGTACATGGAAGAGTCATCAACTCTGCTCTGACGGCTTTTGAGGGATGTTACTCATGATGGAACTTTTCCAGTTGTATGCTGTCTGATTCTTGTAAGTAATAAAAACTACTTTCCATGTGCTGACATGTGTTCCAGCTCTGACTGGAAGGATGTGATGTTTATGGAGCAATTCATATAGTTATTGGTGCCCCTCTTCTAAAGGTCTTTTGGCTATCTAGAAATCAGGTACAACCTGTGAGCAACAGACAGATTTGGAGTGTTGTCTTGCAGGTCTGTTATGGGAAAGTGGTATTGAAGTTTATGCTAGGTCTTGACAGTTGAATAGATGGTGAGTGGGGACTGCAGGCAGGTAACATAAAAAGCTAAACTAAAGATTTAAAGAGCTGAAAAATAAGAACACAGTGGGAGGCACCTCCCAGTATCAAGACTTACTGTAAAGCTATGGTTATTACGACAGTGTGGTATTAGCACAAGGATAGATGGAGAGCAAGACAGAAAGCTCAAAAATAGACCCTTGTCTTTTCTGGAATCTTGACAGAGGTGGCCCTGCAGATCCCCAAGGACTGATGTCCAATACTTGGTGTGGAGACAACTGGTTATCCGTACGGAAAAAAAATAAAATTGGATCTTGGATCCCTACTTCACACCATGAACACAAACACATGCTAAATAGATTAAAGACCTAAATATTAAAAAGTAAAACTAAAATGTTTGAAAGAAAATGCCATTGATTTCTCAATATTGATAAATTTTTATTAAATTTTAAAAGTCCTGTTCCTCAAAAGATGCCATTAAGAAGATGGAAAGAGAAGCCAAACTCAGAGAAGATATTTGTAACTCATAAAACCAATGAAAGATTGATATTGAGAAAATATTTTTTAAACTAGTAAAAGTCAATAAAAAAGACAACTCAGTAGAAAAGACAAAATATATGAATACATAATTCACAGTAGATACACAAATCACCAATAAGTGTGAGAATCAAAGTTCAACTCTATCTTCAAAAAAAAAATGCAAATTAAACTACAGTGAGATAGAGTTTCTCACCCATGATATTGGCAACTATTTTAAAGTCTGACAATTCCAAGTGTTGGCAAGGATGCAGGTTGATGGGGACTCTAATTTACTGTTAATGGAAGTGTAAATTGGTACCACTAGTTTGGAGAGCAGCTTGGCAACATCTAGTAAAGTTGAAGATGCACATTTCCAATAGTCCTACAATTCCTCTTCCAGATATTTTCCCTAGATTAATACTCACAGGAGAGGTCTACGAGACACATATAGGAATCATTGCATTGTCTACCATTGGAAATAACTTACAGATCCATCAAAGCAGACTAAGTAAATAAACTGTGGATGGTCCTGCAATAGACTAATATGGAACAGCGCAGATGAATGAACTAGACGACAAACATGAGTTGATCTCATAAATTAAGTCCAGAAGAGACAGCTTGTGGGAGAGGTCTGCCTGGGAACTAGAAACAGCAGAGAAATGAACAAACGGGGAAACAGGGCTGTGCTTTGTTAGGGAAGTAGAGGGTATCATTTTTGTGATATGATTTGAGAGGGGATTCTCTCCTGAGCACGTGTCCATTCAGTGTCTGAATGTCATCCTTAGAGGGCAGGGACTCTGTCTTTTTTTTTTTTTTTTTTAAATCTCTGCCTTTCTAGCACCTGCTAGAGTTTCTGGCATAGGGGGAATTCTCGATAATGTATTTCAAAATGAATGAATAAAGGCAAGAAGCAAGTCTACTATTCCTTGTACAAAAAAGCAGAGTGAATACAGCATGTTCTTTGGGGCTTATCTCATGGCATTCAGTTCCTGGCCAGGCAACTTTCTCTATCCCCCACTCTATCTGGGTCTTCACACAAAGTAAAATTGCTTGCTGTCACCCTCCTTTTGACGTTTCTGGGATTTGCCTCTTTCCCCTTGCATTCAAAATGTCTACTTGTTAGTATCTTTGCTGCTGTTGTTAGCTACCTTTGAGTCACCCCTGATCCATGGTGACTCCAGGCACAAGGGAACAAAATGCCACCTGGTCCTGTGCCATCCCCATGACTGGTCGAGGATTGGACCATTGTGATCTATGGGTGTTTTCATTGACTGATTTTCAGAGATAGATCACCAGACCTTTCTTCCTAGTCTGTCTTAGTCTGGAAGCTCTGTTTAAATCTGTTCAGCATCACAGCAACAAGTAAATTTCCACCAACAGACAGGTGGTGGCTGTGCATGAGATGCATTGGCCAGAATCAAACCCAGGCCTCCCACATGGAAGGCAAGAATTCTACAACTGAATCACCAATGCCTCCCCACTGTTAGTATCTTAGGAGTTAAATAATATCTCATGTTATCAGGAGGGACCAATCCCTGAAGAAGGTCATCATGCTTGGTAAAGTAGAGGGTCAGTGAAAAGAGGAAGACCCTCAACAAGATGGATTGG
Source organism: Trichechus manatus latirostris (assembly GCF_000243295.1). NCBI lineage: Eukaryota > Metazoa > Chordata > Mammalia > Sirenia > Trichechidae > Trichechus > Trichechus manatus. The sequence goes on from NW_004444014.1 coordinate 2,032,332, forward strand.
CACAGTGGCTGCAACAATGGGCTCAAACATAGCAACAATTGTGAGGATGGCACAGGACTAGGCAACATTTCATTCTGTTATACATAAAGTCGCTATGAGTTGGAACCAACTTAATGGCACCTAACAACAACAACGTCTCAGTGAATTGATCAGCATACATTTACTGGGAAAGGATATATGTAGGGGACTCTGCCAGGCACTGTGAGGCATAGTAAGAGTAATAGTAATAATAATGACAAAGATAATGACAATTAATATTTGGTTAAAGGTTTACACACTAGGCTTTCAGATACATTGATCCTTTTCATTCTAAACCCCATATTGGAAAATTATAGTTTATGGAACTTACTGCGCCTACAAATTATAGCTGCTTTCTTGTACAAATTTCATCATGACTATTTACTTTCTTAGGAGACGACAGCCTTATAAATTCCCCCACCCCAACTCCAGGGACTTTAGTTTTAGGATGCCTAAGGTCTCATAATCAGATACTGCTGTCATACAAAATCTGGCCTTGTCATCACCTCACAAATTATCCCTTCTGGATCTTCCATGCATTTGGTGCAGACAGGGCCTTTGCATTTTTCTGGTCTCATTGGTACCGGCAATTTCTAATACCCTTTGATTACCCAGAAGGAACTTCAGGGCCACAATACGACCGGGTTAGGGACTTGGGTATGCTTTCAAAGGCCTCATAAAGGGGAGAGAGGAGCCTTTCGGTAGAAATCAAATCATAGCATTTTATTTTTATCGGATACTCACTATCATTTCCCCCCTCCCTTTGCTGCCATGAAAATTGAGAAACTGGGAATCCAATTACAAAGGCGAGATAAAAGGGAAAGATAGTAAAACACTTTAATTGCTTGGAAGAGGGCTGAATTGTGTTCTCCATGCCCACAGCCCAGGCAGGGATCACTAGAGACAGAAAGAGCAAGGTGACAAGAGAAACAGGGACTGCATAGGGGTGTTCCAATCAATAAGGGACTGTCAGTACAGCACCCCGACCCCTGGTATTATCGATTACCTGTGGACCACCTGAAACAACATACTGACATGCAGGATGTAGCCCAAATAAAAACACCCACCTCCTCTGCAGAGTTCATTTTGAATGTGGATTCTCAGAGCAGGGAGACAGACTATTTGTTACTAGACACAGTCAATAAATGAAGGTAGCTTTGGGGGCTTCCCTTGGAGTTGGGTCAAGGCTTTGCTTATGGGAATAAGGGACTCAAAGAAAAAAAGGTTTTCAGCAACACTGAAGAAAAATACTCAATGGAACTAGCTCAGGTAGGAGTTGTAAAGTCATTATACAATGGGCTCACTACCCATGCCTCCCAGATTTAGGTTCTATGTTCAATTTTCTGGCTCCCAGCTACTGACAGACTCGGCAGCTCATCAGGATTTCAGAGAACAGCAACAGTGTTCAGGATTTGTGATTCAGGTCTTGAAGAAATACTGATTAAAGAGGTGATTGAGTGGACTTTTGGCTACCTAGGAAGATCGGTAGATACAGAGATTCTAGCTCTAGAACCAGTTCTGAGTCTAGAAGCAGGTCTTGTTGTTAGGTGCAGTCGAGTTGATTTTGACTCATAGTAACCCCATATAACAGAATAGAACTGCCCCATATGGTTTTCTTGGCTATAATCTTTACAGAAGCAGATTGCCAAGGTCCTTCTCCTGCAAAGCTGCTGGGTGGGTTCGAACTGCCAACATTTCAGTTAGCATCCCAGTGCTTAACCATTGTGCTACCAGGTCTACCCCGTCTGCTACGAGGTCTACCCTGTCTACTACCAGGTCTACCCTGTCTACTTCTCCAGCCTTGACTTTAAACCACACTCTTCTTCATTCTCCACTTTGTCACACACACATGCATTTTGCTTGCGTTTTAGGGGAACCCCCTACTATTCCTGCTACCCAGAACACTCTTCCTTCCCTTCTTCCTCTTGTTCCCTCCTTATTTTTCAGATCTCAGCTTAAGCTATATTTTCCAGAAAAATCTTATCCAGTCACCCTAACCTCATAGCACCAGGAATGTTCACAATTGCATTCATTTTTCTTATGATTTTGATTAATAATTTATCCTTCACTAGGTTATAAGCTCTAGAAGGGTTGTTTGTTTTTTGTTTTCATTTGATAACTACCAAATCAAAAAACCAAACCCACTGCTGTTGAGTTGATTACGACTGATAGCAACCCAATAAGATGGAGTAGAACTGCCCGGTTGGGTTTCCAAGGAGTAGCTGGTGGATTTGATCTGCCCACCTTTTGGTTAATAGCTGAATACTTATCCACTGCACCACCAGGGCTCCTAACAATTCCTGGAAAGTGATAGGTACTCAAGAAATAGATGTCTAGTGAATGAACAAATGTGAGGGATGCCTGAGGCTGGATATGGAAAAAGATAGCCGTCTTGGTCAGGTGTCTATTCATTTAAAGCACAGTCGTAAGCCTTTCTACAACCACCCTTGGTGCCTCTGTCTGAGGGAGACTTCTACGCTGGATGATAAGGAGGATAACTCAGAATAGTTACTCTCATGTTCTCCAGCACCAGCTTCAAAGATTGTTATGGCACTGTTCTACCTGAGATCTAATTTGCATTGGCTACAGGTGTTCCAGCATGGGCCTCTCCTTGGGGTCCTAGGTTGTGAGTGTTCGTTTAACTCAGATCCATGCTATGACTTGCCCAAAGTGATACATATAATGGGCCAGAGAAGGGACTCAAACTCAAGCTTTGTGACTTTCACACCACTACTCTTTTTCCCCAACCACAAAATTCCCTTTCAAACTCTGGGTTAAAGCTTGTATTTTATCACTGTACTAATTATTGCAGAGTAACAGCACTTCCAATTCAGAATCTCTGCCCTCCAAAACACCAAGAAGGTTGTATTTTAACTTTTGCCACCTAACTGTTTTAGGACCCAGATCTCACAAACACACGTTACATTACCGCCATTGGTGGGACTTTTCCGTTAACTATCGCACAGGAGACCTTGAGGATTCCAACTTGAACTTCAGTGCTTCTACTTAAAATATTCTAAACTCACAACAAGGATAACCAATTCTCTGGCTTTTTCAGAGAATTTCTCATCTCTTTTTATCTTCACAAACTCTAGGATGAAAGTTAGGTGAACACTTGTATCCTCGTGTGACAGATAAGTAAATCACGTAACCTCTGCCATACTTCCCAGGGCTACTGGGAGGAATGAGATACCATATGGAAAAACCCTCAGCTAGCATGTAGTAGTTTCTCAAAAAATACTAATAATCCAAATCTTGGGCCCAGAGAATTAACTGCCAACTCTTTAGACATACATTAGACTGGACTATAAGACATAAAATGATACTCGTGATGAGAGTGCTTCTTAGCTCAAGTAGATACATGAGACTAAATGGGATGCTCCTGTCCGGAGGTGAGAAGAGAAGGCAGAGAGGGTCAGGAGCTGGTTGAATGGACACAGGAAATCAGGGGTGGAAAGGGGTGTGCTGTCACAGTACAGAGAGAACAATTTTTTTTTCCCAGTCTGTAGGTTGTCTTTTTACTCTGGTGAAGTCCTTTGATGAGCATAAGTGTTTGATTTTTAGGAGCTCCCAGTTATCTAGCTTCTCATCTGGTGTTTGTGCATTGTTACTTATGGTTCATATTCTGTTTATGCCATGTATTAGGGCTCCTAGCGTTGTCCCTATTTTATCTTCCCTGATCTTCATTGTTTTCGATTTTATATTTAGGTCTTTGATCCATTTTGAGTTAGTTTTTGTGCACGATGTGAGGTATGAGTCCTGTTTCATTTTTTTGCAGATGGATATCCAGTTATGCCAGTACCATTTGTTAAAAAGACTGTCTTTTCCCCAATTAATGGACTTTGGGCCTTTGTCAAATATCAGCTGCTGATAGGTGGATGAATTTATGTCTGGTTTCTCAATTTTGTTCCATTGGTCTATGTGTCTGTTGTTGTAGCAGTACCAGGGTGTTTTGACTATTGTGGTGGTATAATAGGTTCTAAAATCAGGTAGTGTGAGGCCTCTCACTTTGTTCTTCTTCTTCGTCAGTAATGCTTTACTTATCCAGGGCCTCTTCCTTTTCCATATGAAGTTGGTGATTTGTTTCTCCATCTCATTAAAAAATGCCGTTGGATTTGGATCGGGATTTTGTTGTACTTGTAGATCGCTTTGGGTAGAAATGACATTTTCACAATGTTGAGTCTTCCTATCCATGAGCAAGGTATGTTTTTCCACTTACATAGGTCTCTTTTGGTTTCTTGCAGTAGCGTCTTGCAGTTTTCTTTGTATAGGTCTTTTACATCTCCGGTTAGATTTATTCCTAAGTATTTTATCTTCTTGGGGGCTACTGTAAATGATATTGATTTGGTGATTTCCTCTTCAAAGAAAAGAAATCTTTGTTGATGTACAAGAATCCAACTGATTTTTGTATGTTTATCTTGTATCTTGATAATTTGCTGAAATATTCTATTAGTTCCAGTAGTTTTCTTGTGATTCTTTGGGGTTTTCTGTGCATAAGATCATATCATCTGCAAATAGAGATACTTTCACTTCCTCCTTACCAATTTGTATGCCCTTTATTTCTTTTTCTAGCCTAATCACTCTGGCTAGGACCTCCAGCACAATGTTGAATAAGAGTGGTGATAAAGGGCATCCTTGTCTGGTTCCAGTTCTTAAGGGAATGCTTTCAGACTCTCTCCATTAGGATGATGCTGGCTGTTGGCGTTGTACAAATGCCCTTAATTATGTTGAGGAATTTCCCTTCTATTCCTATTTTGTTGAGAGTGTTTATCATGAGTGGGTGTTGGACTTCGTCAAGTGCCTTTTCTGCATTGATTGATAAGATCATGTGGTTCTTGTCTTTTGTTTTATTAATGTGATGGATTACATGGATTGTTTTTCTAATGTTGAACCATCCCTGCATGCCTAGTATGAATCCCACTTGGTCGTGGTGAATTATTTTTTTGATATGTTGTTGAATTCTATTGGCTAGAAATCTGTTGAGGATTTTTGCATCTATGTTCATGACGGATATTGGTCTGTAATTTTTTTTTTTTGTGGTGTCTTTACCTAGTTTTGGAATCAGGGTTATGTTGGCTTCATAGAATGAGTTTGGGAGTATTCCATCCTCTTCTATGCTCTGAAATACCTTTAGTAGTAGTGGTGTTAACTCTTCTCTGAAAGTTTGGTAGAATTCTCCAGTGAAACCGTATGTGTCAGGGCTTTTTTTTGTTGGGAGTCTTTTAATTACCTTTTCAATCCCTTCTTTTGTTTTAGGTTTATTTAGTTGTTCTACCTCTGTTTGTGTTAGTTTAGATAGGTAGTGTCTTTCTAGAAATTTTTCCATTTCCTCTAGGTTTTCAAATTTGTTACAATACAATTTTTCATAGTATTCTGCTATGATTTTTTTAATTTCAGTTGGGTCTGTTTTAATATCGTCCATCTCATTTCTTATCTGAGTGATTTGCTTCCTCTCCTGTTTTTCTTTTGTCAGTTTGGCCAGTAGTTCATTGATTTTGTTGATCTTTTCAAAGAACCAGCTTTTGGTTTTGTTAACTCTTTCAATTGTTTTTCTATCTTCAATTTCATTTAGTTCTGCTCTATTTTTTATTATTTGCTCTCTTCTGGTGCCCGAGGGCTTCTTTTGCTGCTCTCTTTCTATTTGTTTGAGTTGTAGAGTTAATGTTTCGATCTTGGCCCTTTCTTCTTTTTGGATGTGTGCATTTATTGCTGTAAATTGATCTCTGAGCACTGCTTTTGCTGTGTCCCAAAGGTTCTGGTAGTATGTGTTTTCATTCTCATTTCATTCTGTGAATTTCTTTATTCCGTTCTTAATTTCTTCTATAACCCAGTATTTTTTGAG